>NW_027480685.1:0-300000 GCF_051401765.1 Calliopsis andreniformis
GTTCTGTGTATGGTGTAGTCGGCGTATCTCGGGTTGTGTTTGGTGTTTAATTTGGTTTCTCTCAATAATACGAGGTCGAGCTCCTGTCCCTGCAGCAATTGTAGAAGACTGTTGCGCTTTTGGTTGGTGATAAGGGAGTTTATGTTTAAGGATATAATTGAAAGTTTCCTCTTTTTATTGTGGGGATACTGGGTTTAATTAGCCATTGAGGAGGGGGTGAGTTTGTTGTTGATTTATTTGGAAGAGTTGGTTTATCTTCTGAGCGTTGGATTCTATTATTTTGGCCAGTGTGCAGATTTGGTTACTGATATCATTTAGAATTATATGAATATTTTGGATTGATAGGGTTGGGTTCAGATGTGGAGTGGGCGTATGAATGATGGTTGGGTTATGGTTGGCTATTGGGTGAATGTGGTGAGATATGTTCTTCGTGTTCTGTGTATTATTTGAGTTGTTATGTGTGATTTGGCTATATGAAATATTAGGGTTAATTAGCTTTGCTATTTTATTAATTTTTTAGTCTCTATTTAGTTTTTGGTACAGTTGCGTTTTTCTGTTTTCTTTTTGTTTGCTTAGATGAATGGGGCATCCTCTGTAGAACGCTGGATGGCCACTATTTCCACAAAGGACCCAGTGAAGCTTATCTTTGTTTTCGATTAGTTGTACAGTGTTGGAGCTGTCGATAAGGCACTGTTCGGGCTCGTGTTTTTCTGTGCATTTTACGCATCTATAAGGTAGGTTGCAGTTGTTGGACGAGTGGCCAAGGCCCTGACAGTTCCAGCATTGAAAAGTCTTGTTAGTTTTTAGTTTCTCTCAGCGGATTGTTTGGTGTAGTATTTTGTTAATGAGGTTAAGATTATTTGCGTTGCTGCTAGGTGATAAATGTACAACAAACACTGGTTATGTGGTACTTGTCGCTGTTGATTTTTTTGTGAGAAATCAATTTGCTTTTGTGAATTCTAGGTTTTCGGTGTTGGTGTTGATTAGTTCTTTCAAAAAGTGATCCTCGTCGAAATTCCCTACTAAATTCTTAATTAAGTAGAGCTGGGGTTTTTCGTATCTGGGAGTGTAGGTGAAGAAGTTTATATTTTTTTGTTTTAGGAGATTAATGATTAGCTTAATATCAGCAGGATTGTCAATGTAAAGTATATGTTGGTCTTTAGTGTTTGTTTTTGGGTGGAAGTTACCATTTAGCTTGCATGGCAGGGTTTTGAGGATTGTGTCAATAGTGACCTGAGCATTTTGGCCTACAATTGTTACGAGGGGAGGTTTGTTACCGCTTGACGCTATAGGTCCTTGGTTGGATGGTCGGTGGCCTGGCGCTGGTCTAATGGCGTTGCTTTCGTCGTTTATGGTGGCGGGTGTGTTCGGCTGCGTTGACCGATGACCTGGCTTCTCCACGGCTACCAGCCTGGCGTCGGTTTGCCTTCTTTTCTTCTTCGGTTGGGCGAGGGTGAACGGTACCTATAGGTGATCCGTTGTTGGGTTTTCCCAACGGTAGTTGGGTAATGCGTTCCGTTAGGGTTTCGGTGTCTTCTTTTTCCTGGGTGTGCATTCCAGTTCATGGTTCCAGTTTTTTTGTTAATTGGTTTTGAAGGCTGTTTATTATTTTAGTTTGATGTTTGTTTTGTTGGACAAGTTTCTCGTTCTGTGTTTTTAGTTCTTTGATGGTGTGTTTGAGAGACTGTAGCATGGCGTAGATGCCATTGGTAGGCTCCGCATCCATTGGAGTAGAAGTGAGCGAATCCCTGGATGAGTTGTTAGATTTGGACATTGCTGTTGTTTCTTCTTTTTTCTATATCTTTGTTTGAATGGTGGGAGTTAATGAGTTTTTTTAGCTAAGCTAGATTTACTGTGTATACAGGGAGTGAAAACGACGTTTCCTTATATCGATTCTGAAATCAGATACCTCTAATATACTTATGTAACAGCACCTAATTATTTAATAATTATATATTTTACGTGTAAGTCCAACATTTACCGTCAGAAACCAACCTAGCTTGCACTAGTACAAATAACACTTCAAAAAATTCTTTCAAGTGTTTTAGTTATCGCGAAAAAATACATCAGTAATATCGCTCACAAGTTTGTGCCACATATAACTGTTTCCTCATCATTTCACCAAGGATAAATAAGGAACTTTTCATTGTAACGTCCTTCACTCACGAGAGCCAATCAACGTCCCCACTTTCCATTGAATCTGAACCTCTCATACGGTCGAAGAGCTGCTATTTCATTCTGAATTTTATGCTTCTGAAGTCGAGTTCTGCGGACCTAATTGTCCGATCTGGTTGAGCAGCGTCTCAAATGGAAGCCTAGGTTGTCAGGAACGGAAATATAATCATTATTCTGCCATCTGCGATATCAGTACCTATCATAGGATCGAAAAACTGCAAACTTGTTCCAAATTTTATGCTTCTCAAGTCAATTTCTGCGGCCCTAATTGTCCGATCTTGTTGAGCAGACGGAACGTAAATATAGCCATTATTTTGCTTTCCATTGCACCTGAACCTATCCTAGGATCTATAAACTCCAAATTCATTCCGAATTTTGTGCTTCTGACGTGGATTTCTGCGGCTCTAATTGTCCGATTTGGTTGAGTAGCGTCTGAAACTTAAGCCTGGGTTGTGCGGTATTAGGTTATTTTGGTTATTACCTAATTTCACAGTTTACTATTGTTTATATTTCAGTTAATTTAGTTGCATTGCTTCTAAACTCTTCTAATCTCTTTAGATTACATTGGCTAGTAAGGACTCCTATTGTACTAAAATTGTTGTAATACAATATATCACGTTTATTGTTTCACAATCTCTCTATGTTTAATTAAGCTTAAATTAGTATCTACATTTTAATTGGGTTAATATTTCTTTCCTCTTTCAGCTTTGGGTACGCTTCTGTTAAATTATATTATAATTATCTTCCTGAGGTTTTTACTTTTATTTTGTTATCCACAGATGGTATGCATCATATTCTTAGAGTACTGAATTGTTTTTACTGCTTTATTTGTTACTTTGTTTAGATGTGCTCTAAAGTTACCTCTTTTGTCGGGTTTTATCCCTAGACAGTTAAGGTTTTTCTCTAGTTTTAGGACTTTGCTTTCGAAATTGGTTTCAGAATTGCTGGAAAATCTTTTGCTATTTAACGACATCATCTGTGTTTTGTTAATCGCTAGTTCTAAACCTGCATCATCTAACCAATGCTTAATTGTATTAGTAGCATAGGTTATGTTATCTTTAAGTCAGTTATCAGTTCTTTCTTTTACCAGTAGGGCCGGGTCATCGGCAAAACCAATGTGTATGCAGTTCTGTCTAAGTTGTGAATTTGAAATTTCGACGTAAATTAAATTCCAGATGATTGGCCCTAAAACAGAGCCTTGAGGACCTCTCATTTCTACTCTTTTTTCTAGACTGAAGTCTTTTCCATTGTAAATAATATTTTTATTTTCAAAAAAATGTGAATCTTGCTTTATTATCTCTATCGATGTATTCTTGTTTTTATTTTCGTAGGTACTTGGTTCCTTATCCAGGTTGGATCCTGCTACGAAAATCATAAGTTCACATATTTTAGTAGAAAATATAGTATCGTAAAAGGGACGAAAATAAAAACACAAAAAGTATCGCATCGATAAATATATTAATTGTAGACAGTAATTATTACCTTTGCAGATACAATTACAACAATAGCCAGAACTGTCAGGATTGCAACAGCCGCAACTACCAGGATTACAACAGCCGTAAATAGATATAGAAAATAAAAATCGTAAGTAAACATGTATATTGTTAATTACCGTATATAGTTATAAGTTACAGTTATAGTTATAAGCATAAGAAGCTTCTAATTTGATATTCATTTTACTCTTATATGACTGTAATTTACATATCACATGTTTATTCACGACATCTCTTTTCAGGATTTATTTCTGTCTTTTGTGATTTTGATTCTAATAGTTGCGGCTGTGGTTGTTAATCCTCCTTTTTCTCTCAAGATCATAACACGGCAAAAGATACGGGATTGCTTTCTTAATTATTGTTTCTTTAACAGCTGCAGAACTATTCAACGGCGTTTCTCCTTCCGCACCCAACAATTTGTGCTTGTTACATGCAGAGTAGTTTTGTATAATTGTAAAATATTTCAAACCATTCCGCTTTAACAAAGTTCTTAAAAGAGTTATGCATTGCAAAGTCTTCCCAAGACTCATACCATTCGCTGTAATACATCCATAACTATCTTCTATACATTCTTATGTTACACATTCATAATCGTCTTTGTCTCCTATACCGTATAATATAAGTTATAGACACAAACCGCAACGAAAAAAAAAAAAAAAAAAATGGAATAATCATCAAAGTTTACGAACTTGTTTAAAAGATTCTCAACAGCTACAAGTAGACGCTAATAAAGATAATCGTATTTAACCATATAAGTTAGAACTATATGAGTTATAGTTAGAACAACAAAAATATAGAAAATAAATAATCAAATTGTTAGCTTCTCGTGTTTATTTCAACTATAACTTACAACTTGCCACGATGTAAGCGGTGGTTATAAAAAAAGAAACTAATGATCGGTGTTTTCTACGCAAACCACCCTATTAAAATTCTTCTAACTAGCGATACAGAAATACCGCCAACGCAATAAACACGGTCATACAATAGCTGCCACAATTCCTCAAAATGACGATAACAATATTCATACAGGGACTCGTACTCGCACACGTTACAGGGTGATCCTGTAGCTAGGAGACTTAAAGCAGTGTTGCCATGAAAACATCGCAGCTGGATTTCATTGTGACGCAAGAGGTTCACCATGATTCTTACGAACCTTCCTGTTGCGGTGTCTTCGTGGCGACACAGCTTTTGAATCTTCTAACGAGTGGTTAGAAATAAGCCATAAGCTCTCTATAAGTACAGATCTAGTTACGTAGCAAAGGTGCAGTTTGAGTTGTCTGTATGAAGTTTCTCTACGTAAGATGAGGCTATCGGACAGGACCGAGCTTTCATTTATTCTTACAGGATAGCTATATATTGTAAGGTTTTGGTTAATAATTGTTGAATGAACAAGTTATATGAATTTATATGCTTAATAGTTATTACTTACTTTTACTGTTTGTCTCTTTTCTTGTATCGCCATTCTCGTTTCAGGTTTATGACCTTGTAAAGGATGCGGGATTGCTCCCGTAATACCTGGAGTGTCGCCCAGCGACGGTTTTCTTCCCTAATCCTCCACCCCGCTCGTCGTTCGAGGGGTGGTTCTGTAATTGATGAATTTATTAATAAAATACTTTTTGTTTTTTTTTATGTTCTTATATTTTCAGTTAAAAGATATTTGCTTACTATTTTCTTGTTGTGGCGTCACGTGTAGTAGTTGTGACCCCGACCCGGATGGTTGGGGTTCTTCTGCTTAGAGCTGTTGTTGGGATTGCGCCTGGAGTCCTGGTTGTGCCTCGGATTGTGGTTGTGCCTGTAGTCGTTGTTGTTATTGGGTTTGCGGTCGTTGTTGCGACTGTGGTTGTAATTGTTATTGGGAGGGTAGCTGTGGTTCTTGACGCCGTTCTGGCTGTAATTGTTAGTGTTGTGTTTCTTGTTGTTGGGGTATTTCTATTTGATTAGGAAAATTGTAGTGAGTTTCTAACTGTTAGTTAGTATGTTATTTTTTTTATATTTGTACTTAATAATAATAATAATGAAACTTACCATTTACGGTAAATTCGTTAACATCGAGCAAAAGCATTTCTTCCCGAAAGAATTAAAAAGGATTGAATTAGAATAATAGAATGTTTATGTTTATTAATTTTTATTTAAAAATAGAAATTTTATGTAAAATAAAAGAGGGAATTACAGGGAGATCGAGAACAGTAATAATAGTTTGTTTTGATTTCGGAAAATTAAGAAATTTCGGATTTAGAATTTGGAATTCGGTATTTGGAATTGCAAATTCAGAATTCAGAATTGTAAAAAGACTTTTAAAATCGGTGCGTCTTATATGTTTATGCCTTTGCCTACATGATGTTTGATAGCGATCGTATTAAGATGTGTATTTACTAATGCGTATTTATGTGTTACGTAGTATATCATCCTGTATATGTATTATTATTTAATGATATGGTACGGTGCTACGATAAATAATTTTGTCCTGTACCGTTACTGCATATAATAAAGGACATAGTTGTATATTGTTGTATCGCATTATTTCATTGTGCAATACGTAAAATAATAGTTTCATTGTGTAATTCGTAAAATAATCACCTTTATAATTTTTGTGAACTTGAACTATTTGTAGTACTACTATTATCCTGGTACTATTACTGTGCTTGATCTTCTATAAAAGAAAATGTAGAAATAATTTATAACATTCCTTTCGACTTCCATTTCTTGGTATGTTTAGTCTGAAAATTAAAGTATAAAAAGTTAATATAACGCTGATAAGATAATATTATGCTATATAAACGAAACAAGTATGTTTAATTATTTGATTAAAATTTTGTTTGAAAAGGATTATATTATGAACACAATGACACGTTCCTTTTTTCTTCGAGCGTATTGCGTTTATATTGACTGACTGGCTGCCTGAGTGGCGCGATTCCCTTTTGTTAAAGCTAACAAAAATGATTTTGCTGAATTGAAAGCTAATTATTCTTATCATTATTGTGCCCCGCGTGGTGACTTCGCAGAACGAGGAACGGGATATGGCCTTAGGGTTCGCGAGCGGTTAAAGGACTAGAATCCACCGGGTGATTTCAACAAAACTTCGTTTATTGAGCAGAAGTACTAAACAGTTTGGAAGGTCACAGTGATCGCTTCGACTAGCTCTCGGCCGTGGCTTTTCTCGAACTCCTCGATTTCCGACTCTCTCGAGTTCTGTCCAGCGTTTTTTGGTGACGTCGCACATTACCATATATGGTTCTGTTAGTAACAATGTTGAGGTGTCGATGCTGAGTTAGCGGAACGTGCTTAGCGGAACGCGTGTCTTTCTAGAGCGTTCTCGGGTGACGCAATTATGTTACTTAGATGGGCGTTGTCTGGCACAACATCATTACTATTATGATTATTACGATTGCTATGATTATTATTATAATTGTTTTGATTACTATGATTATTATATTGATTGTTATTATTATTGTGATTATTACGATTATTACGATTATTATTATGATTATCATGATTACCATGATTATTGTTATGATTGTCATTATTATTGTGATTATTATTATGATTATTATTAATATTAATGTTATTATTATGATTATTATGATTATTACGATTAATATGTTTATCATGATTATTATGATTATTATGATTATGGTTATGATTCTCAATATAATTATGATTATTATGATTATTATGACTATAATGATTATTATTATGATTATTATTATGATTACTATAATTATTATTATGATTTTCTGTATTATTATGATTATTATAAATATCAATGTTATTATTGTGATTATTATGTTTATTATGATTATTACGATTGCTATTATTATTACTATGATTATCATTATTATTTTGATTATTATTATGATTATTACGAATATTAATATTATTATTATGATTATTATGATTATCATGATTATTATGATTACTAAGATTATTATGATTATTACGATTAATATTATTGTTACGTACGGAGAATATTTTCCGTCTACTCTCCCAAATATTCAAGTCTCTGCCTGTTAAGAGAAAACGCCCTAGCACTCTCGTTTTTCCGTTATCTTAATGTAAGCGCGACTCCGAGCAGCTGGGTAGCAACCACGACGCTGTACCAACCGTGAGAAATTTCCTTATATGGAATTTTCTAACGAACCCCCACTCATTTTTCGGCCTATATAAACTCAGAGATTTTAGCCCTAACGGGTTCAGAACATTACCGTCACGTTGATAGTCAAGTTCGTCAGAGTTGGTTGCTATCCAGTTAGATCGGGCTAAAGTTCCCTTTCGAGTCTACAGTTAACCTCATAGAATCCGCGAGTCGGCATAAATTCTATCTGGCAATTCCTACGACCACTCTGTAAGTCCCCGCATCGCCAGTGCGTTAACACCGTGCATTAAAATCATACACTTTACGCGACAACACTACACTGTACACTTGTACGTAAAGACTGATTTAGAATATATTCAAGTATTCATTGTAATTTTGCGTAGATTGCTTACAAACCTATAACTACCTTAAGCGATCCCATTCGAAGTTGACAGATCCACCACGATACAGCTTAACCGCTCAAGTTGTATCAATTAATAATTTAAAAAGTTACGAGGCTCACTAACATCTCCTGCGGCTCTCTGATCTTACATCAGTTTCGTCCGCTTACCCTTACTTCCAAAGAAACTGCATTCAACCTAGTGGCTCCTCGATTTATTCGAGTTCGTCCACGAAAGCTAACCTATCCTGTAGCCAACTGATTTTTACATCAGTTTCGTCTACTTCCTACAGCTACCTGATACCAGGTTCGTCTGTACATTATCCAACTTCCTTACAGCACCCTGATTTCGCATCAGGCTCGTCTGTTCGAATTCGCCAACCTCCTTAACAGCACCTCAATTTAATTTGAGTTCGTCTGTAAAACTGATCCTAGTGACTCCCTGATTTCGCATCAGGTACGTTCACAAACTCACTCTCCTGCGGCTCACTGATCACCGATCAATTTCGTCCGCAAGCACACCTATCCTCAGAGGCTACCTGATTTTACATCAGGTCCGTCCTCGTCCACAATAATCCCAACGGCTCACGGATCTCGCATCAGTTTCGTCCGTGTACCGACCAACACATCAACCACTATATTCTTTGGAAATATACCTATCCGCGACGGTCATTCGCGCTGCTCGCCTCCCGTCTCGTAACATTATGATTATTATGATTATAATGTTTATTATGATTATTATGATTATTACGATTATTATGTTTATTATGATTATTATGATTACTATGATTATTATGACTACTGTGTTTATTATGATTATTATGACTATTATGATTCAAGATTGTCCGACTTGGTTGAGCAGCGTCTGAAACTGAAGGCTGGGTTGTGCGGCGTTAGGTTATCCATCTAGTCGATCTGTCATTTGTTTGGATTCTGTTATAATGATTTACTAGATTCGTTATTTACGGTTTTTAGCTTTGATAGCGTCTTCAAAGTTTATGCATTTCTTGGTACGTTATTATTTAATTTCACGGTTTACTATTATTTATATTTTAGTTAATTTAGTTGCATTGCTTCCAAAACTCTTCGCACCTCTTTAGATTACATTCACTAGTAAGGACTCTTATTGTACTAATATTGTTGTAATACAATATATCACGTTTATTGTTTCACAATCTCTCTATTTTTAAATGTAAATTATTATCTATATTTTAATTAGGTTAATATTTCTTTCCTGTTTCAGGTTACCGTTCGCTTCTGTTAAATTATATTATATTTATCTTCCTGAGGGTTTTACTTTTAATTTGTTACCCATAGATGGTATGTATCTTATTCTTACAGTACAATAGATTATCATATTGTAGTGTTCTCTCTTTCAGTCTTTTGTGTTACTCTTTCATCGGCCTGTCTTTTATTCAGTACTTCTGGACAGAAACTTTGGAAAGCGTTCCATTTATTTTAGTCTGGGATAATTGCATCAATTATCTCATTAGGCTCTCATTGGATATTAATTTCTAGATTGTGCGTTAATTTTTGCCTTTGATCTTTCCATTTCTTACAGTAAAGCAGAGTGGGTTGCGCATCATCTTGTATTTGACAGCTGTACCAGCAGTGATCCGTTTGGTATTCACCTATTTCTTTTTCGTATATTGGTTGAAGCAACCATGACCTGTAAGTATCTGTGTGGTATAAAAATTTACATACCCGTGCTTTCTTGTGACCCATTTCTCAATATCTCTAATCAGCCTTTTAGTCCAGATTCCTGTGTTAGATTCCTCTCATATATTTTGCCATTCTTTGATTGTATTCTCCTTAGTTAATTTGATTTCTTTTTCCAGGTCTTGTTCATATTTTCCTTTCCCTTGTGTAAGGCTAGATACGTAACTTTCTATTAATTTCTTATTGAATTATTCATCTGTGTATGCTTCTTCGTTATAACGAGGTTTGTGACATCTTAATTTATTATCGTTCCTTGTTACTCTGGCAAAATTTTTAATTTTACTATTTCTAGCATTATCCTTTTCATTTATTTCATAAAGTTCTTTTCTTACTTTGATCTTTACCAAAATGGGTGGAAATCTTGCTAGTACACAGAAGGCGTTTAATGATTAATGATTAATTTAATTTTATTATAAGATTAATGATTTATTTTATTGATTGAAATAAATATTATTTTAGATAATTATGGACCTTATGTAACTTTACTAGTTAATTCCTTATTAACCTTTGATGTAAGTTTATTTCTTATTATCTATTAGGTTCTATCGTATAAATTACAAACTAATTTTCAATTTGTTGTTCGTTTGAAATCAAAATTCGACACCAACAAAATATTCTGCTATTTTGATATATATTTAATATATATTATCATTTTATTTTATTTTATTTTATTCAAAAAGTAGTTTAATTTAAATATTAATTTTGGAGATTAATGATAATTATCTATTTAATTTTTTTTGAAAATAAAATTATTATGTATTTTGTATAATAAAATATTTTGTGGTTAATTAGTTAAAATTATTATATGATATTTTAAATTTACAAGATTTATGTTTTAGATTAAACTATTTAACTAAAATAATGATTTTATTTTATTGCTTATTCACTTATTTTAATTTTATTAAATTTTATGTTGATTTTCGTTTTTAAGAGTGATTTATTGATAATATTGATTAGTATACAATTTTTTGTAATTTCTATACTATCAATAATCTTTATGTTTGAAATTTATTCTAATGAATGAATTTTCATATATTTTATAGTATTTTCTGTGTGCGATAGAGTTATTGGTTTGAGAATTTTAGTTAATTGTACTTATTTTTATGGGAATCAAAGAATTTCAATATTAAATTTAACATGATAAAAGCTTTTTTAATAATTTTGATATTATTTTTTCTTTATAATTTAAATAAATTTTTAAAATTTACATTTTTATTTTGATGTTTATTAGATTTATATTATTATTCAATTTTAGAAATGAAATATATTGAAACACAATTAGGTTTAATTTTGGCTTCAATTTTTTTTCATTTATATTAGTTATTTTAAATTTATGAATTTTTAATTTGATTTTGTTAATAAATTTATCTAGAATTTGTTTTAATTTAAATTTGATTTTGTTGATTGTTTTATATTTTACATTTTTAACAATAAATTTTTTAATATTTTATTTCTTTTTTGAGGTAAGGTTAATTATTATATGTTTAATTATTGTAAAATGAGGGACAGGTAACATACGATTATTAGCTGGTTATTATCTGATGTTTTATACAATATTTTTTTCATTTCCCTTACTGGTTTTTTTATTAATTATTATTTATTTGAATAATTTAGCGCTAATAAATTTAATAGAAATAATAGATATAATTTAAATATTTTTATATTTATTTATATATTAAGTTCATTTTTAGTGAATATTCCTATATTTATATTACATGGATGATCATTAAAAGCTCATGTTGAAGCCCCTGTGTTTGGATCAATAATTTTAGCAGCTATTTTATTAAAATTAGGAACATATGGTTTATTGCGATTTATATATATTTTTTATTCTAATTTTTATTTTGTAAATTTGGTAATTTTAGTATTTAGATTAATTGGGGGGTTAATTGTTTCAATTTTATGTTTACGTCAAATTGATATAAAGATTTTGGTAGCTTATTCTTCAGTAATTCATATAAGAATTTTATTAAGATCTATAATAACTGAAATACTTTTAGGATTTGTAGGTAGTTATATTATTATAATTGCTCATGGATTATGTTCTTCGGGTTTATTTTATTCAGTAAATTTGTGTTATAAATCTTCAGGGAGACGGATTATATTTTTAAATAAGGGGATAATAGCGTTAATGCCTCCAATATCTATATTTTGATTTATATTTTGTACATCTAATATATCTGCTCCTGTTTCATTAAACTTAGTTGGTGAGGTATTTTTGTTAATAATTATTTATTTATGATTCAAATATTTGATTTATTTATTAATTTTTTATTGTTTTCTTAGATTTTGTTATTCATTATATTTATATATTTATGTTCAACATGGAAAAATAAATTTCTTTTTAAAGATTTTTAATGCTAATATTTTAGATTATTATATTTTATTGATGCATTGAATTCCCCTAAATTTTATATTTTTAAATTTAATTATTTTTTCATATTAATTTTAAATATATTTTATTTAAATAGTTTAATTAAAATATTGACTTGTGGTGTCAATGATATATGTATTTATATTTTAAATTATCATAAAAATGTTTTTAATTAGTTTATTCATACTATTTTCTGGAATACTATATCTATTTTTAGGCCTATATTTATATACATCTAAATATGTAATTATTTTAGAATGGGATTTAATAAATTTGTTTTGTATAAAATTTAGAATAATTATTTATTTGGATTTTATTAGATTAATATTTATCGGAGTTGTTTCTATTATTTCCTCATGCGTAATAATTTACAGAATTGAATATATAAGGTCAGATAAAAGAATTTGTCGGTTTTTTTATTTATTAATTTTATTTATTCTATCAATATGTTTAATAATTTTAAGTCCCAGAGTTTTATCAATTTTATTAGGATGGGATGGGCTAGGTTTAATTTCTTGTGGTTTAATTATTTATTATCAAAGATATAGAGCTTTTAATTCTGGAGTTTTAACAATTGTATGTAATCGGGTTGGAGATATTGGATTTTTAATATTGATTGTTTCAAATTCCGCAAATGGGTCGTGAAATTTAATATTTTATGAAATAGATAGATTTATAATATTTTTCATATTTTTAAGCGCTTTAACTAAAAGAGCTCAAATACCCTTTTCTTTATGGTTACCTGCAGCTATAATAGCTCCAACCCCTATTTCTACTTTAGTTCATTCTTCAACCTTAGTTACTGCAGGGGTTTATTTATTAATCCATTATTACAGTTTAGTGTTTACAATAAATAATAACGTTATTTTATTTATCTCAATCTTTACTATATTTATGGCTAGTTCTATTGCTAATTTTGAATATGATTTAAAGAAAATTATTGCCCTATCAACTTTAAGTCAGTTAGGATTAATAATAAGAATTTTATCTGTAGGGTTAGTGGATTTAGCCTTCTTTCATTTAGTTATTCATGCTTTATTTAAATCAATAATATTTATATATGCAGGAAGATTTATTCATAGATCTAATAATAACCAAGATATTCGAAATTTTAATTCTATGAGAATTTTAATACCTTTAAATGGTATAGTTCTATTAATTGGAAAATTAAGTCTATGCGGGTGTTTCTTTTTGTCAGGTTTTCTCTCTAAGGATATAATTATTGAATATTTCTTTATTAATAGAGATATTAGAATTACAATATTTTGTATATTTTATATATCTATGGTGTTTACACTAAGATACTCATTTCGTTTAGTTTTATGAATCTTTTATCCTTTTGAATTTAAAAATGTTACCTACAGAGTATATTATGAATCTTTATACATTAATTTATGTATTTCCTTTTTGTTTATTATAGTTATTTTTATGGGAATACTTATTTTTTATCTAATCTTTAAAGTTTACATTATCTTATTGAATTTTTATGATAAAATATTTATTTTATTTATTTATTTATTACGGATTTATTTTGGTTATTTATTATTTTATTATCCTAATAAACACCCCCAAAAATTTTTATTTAATAAATTTATCTTTTTCCTGAAAGGAATATATTTTTTATCATATTTTTATAAGATTAGGTATACTTTTTTACTTAAATCGATGTATAAAATTAATAATGAAATTGAAAAGGGTCTTTCCGAATCAATTTTGACATTTTGAATGAAAACATTTACAAATTACTTAGTAAAATTTATCAAGTGATTAATTATATATGACACTCTGATGTTTATCCTAAAGCCAAATAAAACTCAACACGAACAACAAACCGCTGATTATTTAATGATACTTATATTTTATATATATTTATCAATATTTATCCTCGTTTATTCATTATTTCTGTTGTTGTATTAAACTTACACCACTTACTGAACGAAAGAATATAATTTATTGTATTATTACTTATTATTGTATATTGCATTAACTGTAAATAATAGTCAGTTGGAAAGGCGTGCAGACATCTCTTCTAAAAATCGAAAATTAAAAACTTTTTAATAGGAACTAGATTTTCAACGATGTTCTTTTAATTTCACTTTTCTTAAAACATCAATTTTGATGTATATATATTCAACTTATTCTTTTCAATATGTTTTAATACATTAATAGAGTTTTATTTATTTGCTTAGTATGTACTATTTCACAAGATTTAAGGTTTTACTGGTAGTATTTGAAGAGTACGTTTTGTTATGTTTTCTTATTAATATTATTCAAGATTATCTATTATTATTATTTCAAAATGTAATACTTTATTTTATAATGAATACAAAAATTATGTTTTTGTTATGTTTTATTTAAAATTAATTTCATTTTAGAAAGTGGGATGACATGACTATTGGCGAACCACCCATTATAATAAAAAAAGGGTAACGCGCCATGATAAATACCCCTAGGGTGGTGAGGAAATCTTTCACAATTACAATACAATATATCCTCTAACACGATTTTATAATTAACTGCATAATTGTTCCTTTCAATATCTAATTATGCTAATCTCTTTAGCCTGTTTCACCTGTTCACATAACCTATTTGGCTCCGTACCAATAATTTTGTCTATTCCACGTCTCTCTATTAACTTATACATACCTTTATGAATTTTTAAATTCTTCAGTTTGATTCAAAGATAGTTTTATCTTGTTTCACACTTATATTTTCTTGAAATCTCTGTAAATATTTCAAATATAATGCACCACAACACCAAACACTTTCCTAATTTTATTAAATCTAATACTATATATGAGTGCATTCCTTGAAATGTTCTTTCACGAATTACATCTCGTCATCATTGTGCTATAGTAAATAATATAGTAATTAATGATATAAATAGAATTCAATTAATTTTAAATTGAAAAATTATAATAGCTCTTATTAATAAATTTATTAAATTAATAGATAATATTATTGGTCAAGGCCTGGGTGTTACTAGATGAAATGGATGATTTTTCATTTGTTTTAGTGTTTATTTAAGATAAACAATTTTTTTTTAATTTAATGATTTTAATGATTAGATTCATTAAAGTATAGAAGTCTAAGAATGGAAATTACATACGATTGAATAAATAAAACTGAGATTTCTAGAATAAATAATATATTTTGAATAATGATTATAAATGGAATAATAATTAATCAGGAACTTTCTATTGACGATCCTAGTAAAGTTAAAAGTAAATATCCTGCTAATATATTAGCTGTTAGTCGAATTGATAATGCTCATGGACGAATAATGTTTCTGATTGTTTCAATTAATACTATTAAATTTATTAATATTAAAGGTGTATTTAGTGGTACTAAATGAATTAATATCTTTTCTCAATTTATAGTTCAACCGTAAAATATATGTGTTAATCATATTGATATTGTTAATGATAAATTAATTGATAAGTGACTTGTAGGAGTGAAAGTATATGGTATTAATCCTATTAAATTATAAAGTATAATTATTATTAGTATTCTTAAGAAAATAATTATATTAAATATATATTTGTAACTAATTAGTAATTTAAATTCATTGTAAATTATTATTATAAGTTTAATTCATAATATATTTAAACGAGAGAGAATAAATCAATATATTATTGGTATCATTATTAATGGTAGTAATAAACTAATTCAATTTATTATAAGTATAATATATGTAGATGGGTCGAAAATTGATAATAGGTTTATCATATTCACTTTCATAAATTTTTATTCTTATTTCTTAATATTTTCTTTTTATTTTTATATGGAGAAAAATTAATAAATAAATAATGAAGATTAATGATTATAATGTAAATAATTCTTAATGTGAAAAATAGAAGAATTGATCATAATATTGGTTTTATCTGTGGTATAAAAAAATATTTAAATATTGGCCATTAGAAGTATATCGAATTTATACTATAATATGGTTTAAGAGACCAATTCTTTCATTTCAGACATCTAATGATTAAATTATTATTGTTAAATAAAATATAAATAAAAAATATTAAAAAATTAATAATTTTAAATTGACAATTTAATGTTATATGTTTAACTAATTTTTTATCTTAGGATTTTATAAAGTTATTATTCTAAGTAATCAATTTCCAAAATCATTTATTGATGTTGATTCTACTACGATAGGTATAAATCTATGATTTGTTCCACAAATTTCTGAACATTGGCCAAAAAATAATCCTGGTCGGTATGTAAATAATATTATTTGATTAAGTCGTCCTGGAGTTGCATCTATTTTTATTCCTAAGGATGGAATTGTTCATGAGTGAATTACATCAACAGATGTTGTAATTAAAGGAATTGGGGTTTTAAATGGAATAATAATTCGATTATCTACATCTAATAGTCGAAATAATCTTAAATTTGAATAATCATTGATTATAAAAGAATCATAATTTAAATAAAATTCTGGATATTCATATCTTCAATATCATTGATGACCAATAGCTTTAATTGTAAAATATGAGAATGTCCATATTTCATCAACAAAATAAAGAGTTTTTAATGATGGAAATGCAATAATTATTAATACAATTATTGGAAAAATAGTTCAAATAATTTCAATTAAATTATTTTCTAATAAAAATCGATTTCTAAATTTTCTTAAAATGATATTTATTATTATAAATAATGTTATCGAAATAATTATTGATAATATTATATATAGTAATATTATAAAATACAACTAAATTATCAGCAAAAGGAGAGTTAGGATCTTGAAGTGAAAATATATTTCATGTAGCAATTCTTAATAAATGAAATATATCTTTATATATGAAGCTTAAATTCATCGCACTAATCTGCCATATTAAATTTAATTTTTAATTTATAAATTTTATAAGTTTAAAATTAAATTTTATTTTTTTTATTTTCTTTTTTAAAAATCAAAGGAATTTCATTAAATGAGTGTTCAAATGGGGGATAGTTTTGTAATCATTCGAGTGAATTTTGAAAATATTTAAGTAAAATTAATCGTTTTACTATAAATCTTTCTAATATAATAAAAATAAATATTATTATTCTATTAATTGAAATTAATGATCCTAGTGAAGGTAAAAAATTTCAACAGTAATACGCGTCAGGGTAATCTGAATATCGTCGTGGTATTCCTATTAATCCTAAAAAATGTTGAGGGAAGAATGTTATATTTACTCCAATAAATATAAAATAAAATTGAATTTTAAGAAATTTTTTGTTTAGTGTTAAGCCAGTAATTAAAGGATATCAGTGAAATAATCTTGCAATAATTCTAAATACTGCTCCTATTGAAAGTACATAATGAAAATGTCCTACAACATAGTATGTATCATGAAGTAAAATATGAATAGATGAATTTGATAATATAATTCCTGTTAATCCTCCTATTGTAAACAAAAAAATAAATCCCATAGATCATAAAGTTGTTGGATTTGCGTAAGCTTTTGATCCATGGAATGTTGCTAGTCATCTAAAAACTATAATGCCAGTGGGAATGGCAGTAATTATAGTTGCTGATGTGAAATAAGCGCGAGTATCTACATCTATTCCAACAGTAAATATGTGATGTGCTCATGCAATAAATCCTAGAAAACCAATTCCTAGTATTGCGTATACTATTCCTATGTTTCCAAATGTTGCTTTTTTACCTCTTTCGTTTAAAATAATATGTGAGATTAGTCCAAATCCTGGAAGAATTAGAATATAAACTTTTGGATGTCCAAAGAATCAAAATAAGTGTTGGTATAAAATTGGGTCACCCCCTCCTATAGGGTAAAAAAAGAAGAATTTAAATTTCGATCTGATAAAAGTATTGTAATTGCTCCAGCAAGAACAGGTAGTGATAGTAAAAGTAAAATTGCTGTAATTATAACTGATCATGGGAATAAAGGTATTTGATCATATTGTAGCGAATAATTTATTATATTGAAAATTGTCACTACAAAATTAATAGCTCCTATGATTGATGATACTCCGGCGATATGAAGGGAAAAAATTGTTAGATCGGTAGATGATGATGGGTGGTATATAAATGATGATAATGGAGGGTAAATTGTTCATCCTGTGCCTGATCCTGAATTTAAATAATTTCTTATTAATAATGAAAAAATTGAAGGAGGTAGTAATCAAAATCTTATATTGTTTATTCGTGGAAATGCCATATCTGGAGCTCCAATCATTAAGGGAACTAATCAGTTCCCAAAATCTCCAATTATGAATGGTATAACCATAAAAAAAATTATAACAAAAGCATGAGACGTTACAATTGAATTATAAATCTGATCATTTTTAATTCATGCCCCTGTCTTCTTAATTCTAATCGAATAATAAATCTTATTGATGAACCAATTATTCCTGATCATATAGCGAATATAAAATATAATATGCCAATATTTTTATGATTAGTGGAGTATAATCATTTTTTCATTCACGAAGAAATTAAGATTTATAAAATTAAATTTATATTTTTAATTTTGAAGATTAATAGTTTAAAATTAACTTAAAATCTTTAAATAAAGTATTAGAGTATTATGTCTGATAAAAGGAATAAATTGTAAATTTATTTATGAAAATAAAATTTTCTAATACTATTAATATAATTTCTATAATTTAAACAAAATATTAAATTGCAAATTTAAAAATAAAATATAATTTTTCAGAAATTAGATTTTAAAGTAAATGTATATGATTCTAAATATAATTACTATAATAGTTATAATTAATAAAATTCACATATCTATATATTTGTATTTTAAGAATATATTTGAGTAATTTTTATTGAATAAATTATTATTAATAAAATTTAAATAATTTCAAATTATTAATAGTCTTGATATTACAATAACGATAGATAGGATAAGATTAAAACCATTAAGTTTAATTACTAAGTTCTCTAACACTAATCATTTTAAAGAAAATACTCCTATTGGTGGAATAAATATATATGTTAGTAATAAATAAGAAAATGTAAGTTTTGATTTATTGTTAAAGATTATTATTTCTATTTTATTTTCTAATTTTATATCTATGATTAAATAGATTATATTATATGATAATACTGAATATATGATGAAGTAAAGAATAAAAATATACAAATTTAAATATATTAATGTTATTATTAATGAAGTTTGATAAATTGAAGAAAATGATATTATTAGTATTAAAGAATTTTTATTTAATATTAATAGAGGTGATACAATTAAATTTAGAGTAATTATAATTAATAATTCTTTTATCAGGATTGAATTTATTAAAAGAATAAAAGGAATTAATTTTATGAATGTTATTAATAAGAATGCATTTATGAAATTAATTGATTTAAATATAAAATTAAATCAAGCATTAAATGGAATAATCCCTAATTTTAATGAAGTTCCCATTATTATTAGGATTGATGAGTATACATTAAAATTATTAAATAAAATTCCCGTTAAAATTAGAGATCTTCTAATAAATGAAATAAAAAAATAAAGAACTCTAATTTTCATATTTTTTGAAATAGCTAATGATGATAAAAAAATTAAGTTAGTAATTTCTATAATTAGTCAAATGAAAAATATATTGTTTAATATGAGAGAAAATACTGATAAAAAGATAATTATTATAGATGAAAAATAAGAATAAAAATTTTTTATCATGATTAATTTTTTGTTAAATCTTTATATTTTAGTGTATGAGCATATAAATTTTTAAAGTTTATGGAATTAAAATTATTACTAAATTACTATTACACTAAATACAATCATTATTCTGCCATCCGCTGTATCGGTATCTATCATAAGATCGAAAAACTGCTTACTTGTTCTCAATTTTATGCTTCTCAAATGGATTTCTGCGGCCCTAATTGTCCGATCTGGTTGAGTAGCGTCTCTAACTGAAGCCTAGGTTGTGCGGAACGTAAATATAAACATTATTTTGCTTTCCATTGCATCTGAACCTATCCTATGATCGAAAAACTTCAAATTCATTCCGAATTTTGTGCTTCTGGAGTCAATTTCAGCGGCCCTACTTGTCCGATATGGCTGAGCAGCGGCTCAAACTGCAGCCTGGGTTGTGCGGAACGTAAGTATAAACATTACTTTGCCTTTTATTGCGTCCAAACCTGCCATAGAATGGAAAAACTGCTTATTTATTCTCAATCTTATGATTCTCATGTCGATTTCAGCGGCCCTAATTGTCCGATCTGGTTGAGCAGCGCCTCTAACGGAAGCCTAGGGTGTCAGGAACGTAAATATAACCCTTCTTTTGCTGTCCACTGCATCTGACCCTATCCTAGGATCGAAAAACTGCAAATTCATTCTGAATTTTTTGCTTCTGAAGTCGATTTCTGCGGCCCCAATTGTCCAATTTGGTTGTCCAGCGTCTGAAACTGAAGACTGGGTTGTGCGGTGTTAGGTTATCCATCTAGTCGACCTGTCATTTGTTTGGATTCTGTTATAATGATTTACTAGATTCGTTATTTATGGTTTTTAGCTTTGACAGCGTCTTCAAAGTTTATGCATTTCTTGGTACGTTATTATTTAATTTCACGGTTTACTATTATTTATATTTTAGTTAATTTAGTTGCGTTGCTTCCAAAACTCTTCGCACCTCTTTAGATTACATTCACTAGTAAGGACTCTTATTGTACTAATATTGTTGTAATACAATATATCACGTTTATTGTTTTACAATCTCTCTATTTTTAATTAAGTGGAAATTATTATCTATATTTTAATTAGGTTAATATTTCTTTCCTGTTTCAGGTTTGCGTTCGCTTCTGTTAAATTATATTATATTTATCTTCCTGAGGGTTTTACTTTTAATTTGTTACCCATAGATGGTATGTATCTTATTCTTACAGTACAATAGATTATCATATTGTAGTGTTCTCTCTTTCAGTCTTTTGTGTTACTCTTTCATCGGCCTGTCTTTTATTCAGTACTTCTGGACAGAAACTCTGGAAAGCGTTCCATTTATTTTAGTCTGGGATAATTGCATCAATTATCTCATTAGGCTCTCATTGAATATTAATTTCTAGATTGTGCGTTAATTTTTGCCTTTGATCTTTCCATTTCTTACAGTAAAGCAGAGTGGGTTGCGCATCATCTTGTGTTTGACAGCTGTACCAGCAGTGATCCGTTTGGTATTCACCTATTTCTTTTTCGTATATTGGTTGAAGCAACCATGACCTGTAAGTATCTGTGTGGTATAAAAATTTACATACCCGTGCTTTCTTGTGACCCATTTCTCAATATCTCTAATCAGCCTTTTAGTCCAGATTCCTGTGTTAGATTCCTCTCATATATTTTGCCATTCTTTGATTGTATTCTCCTTAGTTAATTTGATTTCTTTTTCCAGGTCTTGTTCATATTTTCCTTTCCCTTGTGTAAGGCTAGATACGTAACTTTCTATTAATTTCTTATTGAATTATTCATCTGTGTATGCTTCTTCGTTATAACGAGGTTTGTGACATCTTAATTTATTATCGTTCCCTGTTACTCTGGCTAAATTTTTAATTTTACTATTTCTAGCATTATCCTTTTCTTTTATTTCATAAAGTTCTTTTCTTACTTTGATCTTTACCAAAATGGGTGGAAATCTTGCTAGTACACAGAAGGCGTTTAATGATTAATGATTAATTTAATTTTATTATAAGATTAATGATTTATTTTATTGATTGAAATAAATATTATTTTAGATAATTATGGACCTTATCTAACTTTACTAGTTACTTCCTTATTAACCTTTGATGTAAGTTTATTTCTTATTATCTATTAGGTTCTATCGTATAAATTACAAACTAATTTTCAATTTGTTGTTCGTTTGAAATCAAAATTCGACACCAACAAAATATTCTGCTATTTTGATATATATTTAATATATATTATCATTTTATTTTATTTTATTTTATTCAAAAAGTAGTTTAATTTAAATATTAATTTTGGAGATTAATGATAATTATCTATTTAATTTTTTTTTGAAAATAAAATTATTATGTATTTTGTATAATAAAATATTTTGTGGTTAATTAGTTAAAATTATTATATGATATTTTAAATTTACAAGATTTATGTTTTAGATTAAACTATTTAACTAAAATAATGATTTTATTTTATTGCTTATTCACTTATTTTAATTTTATTAAATTTTATGTTGATTTTCGTTTTTAAGAGTGATTTATTGATAATATTGATTAGTATACAATTTTTTGTAATTTCTATACTATCAATAATCTTTATGTTTGAAATTTATTCTAATGAATGAATTTTCATATATTTTATAGTATTTTCTGTGTGCGATAGAGTTATTGGTTTGAGAATTTTAGTTAATTGTACTTATTTTTATGGGAATCAAAGAATTTCAATATTAAATTTAACATGATAAAAGCTTTTTTAATAATTTTGATATTATTTTTTCTTTATAATTTAAATAAATTTTTAAAATTTACATTTTTATTTTGATGTTTATTAGATTTATATTATTATTCAATTTTAGAAATGAAATATATTGAAACACAATTAGGTTTAATTTTGGCTTTAATTTTTTTTCATTTATATTAGTTATTTTAAATTTATGAATTTTTAATTTGATTTTGTTAATAAATTTATCTAGAATTTGTTTTAATTTAAATTTGATTTTGTTGATTGTTTTATATTTTACATTTTTAACAATAAATTTTTTAATATTTTATTTCTTTTTTGAGGTAAGGTTAATTATTATATGTTTAATTATTGTAAAATGAGGGACAGGTAACATACGATTATTAGCTGGTTATTATCTGATGTTTTATACAATATTTTTTTCATTTCCCTTACTGGTTTTTTTATTAATTATTATTTATTTGAATAATTTAGCGCTAATAAATTTAATAGAAATAATAGATTATAATTTAAATATTTTTATATTTATTTATATATTAAGTTCATTTTTAGTGAAAATTCCTATATTTATATTACATGGATGATTATTAAAAGCTCATGTTGAAGCCCCTGTGTTTGGATCAATAATTTTAGCAGCTATTTTATTAAAATTAGGAACATATGGTTTATTGCGATTTATATATATTTTTTATTCTAATTTTTATTTTGTAAATTTGGTAATTTTAGTATTTAGATTAATTGGGGGGTTAATTGTTTCAATTTTATGTTTACGTCAAATTGATATAAAGATTTTGGTAGCTTATTCTTCAGTAATTCATATAAGAATTTTATTAAGATCTATAATAACTGAAATACTTTTAGGATTTGTAGGTAGTTATATTATTATAATTGCTCATGGATTATGTTCTTCGGGTTTATTTTATTCAGTAAATTTGTGTTATAAATCTTCAGGGAGACGGATTATATTTTTAAATAAGGGGATAATAGCGTTAATGCCTCCAATATCTATATTTTGATTTATATTTTGTACATCTAATATATCTGCTCCTGTTTCATTAAACTTAGTTGGTGAGGTATTTTTGTTAATAATTATTTATTTATGATTCAAATATTTGATTTATTTATTAATTTTTTATTGTTTTCTTAGATTTTGTTATTCATTATATTTATATATTTATGTTCAACATGGAAAAATAAATTTCTTTTTAAAGATTTTTAATGCTAATATTTTAGATTATTATATTTTATTGATGCATTGAATTCCCCTAAATTTTATATTTTTAAATTTAATTATTTTTTCATATTAATTTTAAATATATTTTATTTAAATAGTTTAATTAAAATATTGACTTGTGGTGTCAATGATATATGTATTTATATTTTAAATTATCATAAAAATGTTTTTAATTAGTTTATTCATACTATTTTCTGGAATACTATATCTATTTTTAGGCCTATATTTATATACATCTAAATATGTAATTATTTTAGAATGGGATTTAATAAATTTGTTTTGTATAAAATTTAGAATAATTATTTATTTGGATTTTATTAGATTAATATTTATCGGAGTTGTTTCTATTATTTCTGATGGTGATTTTGTGGATCAATAAACAAAATATATTTATTCACTTCGACTTTACATCGTATGTTAATACACGCTGTATCGTTCAGAACTACGCAATCGAATCTAACAGACAGAAAAACAAATTACGACCGACAGACACCACTGGCGCTACACTTGCACACGCCTCGTGCGTCTCCAGTACCGCGCGTATTTCAAATGTGGGACAAATCTCTATCATTCCCCCACTTTTGTCACACATTTAACTTTCGTAAGCACAACTCTCATACAATCTTAATCTATTTGAATGAATACATACTATGTTATGAGGCAATGCCTTTGTAAGTATATCCGCAACATTATCACTGCTCGCGACATATTTTAGTTTTATTAACCCTTCCTCATACTTTTCCCTGGTTATGTGATACGCTATATCTATATGTTTTGATCTTGATCTTTCTACTCTATTATGGGTAAAATCTATAGCTGATCTATTATCGCACCTAACAATGTATGGTTCACGAGGAATATCTAATTTTTTCAATGACCGTAATTCTTTGAACATCATGTTCATCCATATTGCCTCTTTTACAGCATTTTCTAACGCAACATATTCCGCTTCCATAGTTGAAGTGGATATGGATTTCTGTTTACTGGATTTCCAAGAAATTGGGTTACCTCCCAAAAATACTACCATGCCACTATATGAATGCCTATCGTCAACATCAGTTGCCCAATCTGCATCGCTGTATATTTCTATATCATTACTTCCCTGACTATACGTTAAAGCTTTCGTTTTAGTAGTATACAAGTATTTTAACACTCTTTTCGCTTGCACCCAATGTATCTTACCGGGATTCGACACAAATTGCGCTAATTTCGACGCCGCATACATTATATCCGGCCGAGTCGCTAACGCTATATACATCAACGATCCGACTAGTTGTCTATACGGGACATTTTTCATCTCGTCCTTTTCTGCTTCGCTTGAAGGACCATGAAACTTTGATAATTTTAAACCCAGTTCAATTGGCGTGTTAGTGGTTTTACATTCTATCACATTATACTCGTCTAACAGTTTTTGTATGTACAGCTCTTGCGATAATTTCATGGTTTGGTTAGTAGTGTAACTTATACTTATTCCTAGTAAATAAGATGCTAAACCTAAATCTCTTATTTCATACTTTGACATTAATAGTACTTTCACCTTTTCTAACGTACTCGCATTTTTACTAAACAATACAATGTCATCTACGTAAATAGTTAGTATAAGATCACAATACGTGTATACGCAATTATTACTTACTAATCTTTGGAAACCATTTTCGACTAGAAACATATCGATTGCATTGTTCCAATTCCGACCCGATTGTTTCAATCCATAAATTGGTTTCTTCAATTTCGCCACTTTGGTATCTAAACCATTATATCCTGGCGGCAATCTCATGTAAATCTCTTCGGTTAACTCTCCGTATAGGTATGCGCACTTAACATCTAAATGGTGTACTTTCCAACCTTGACACATGGACATTGCTAGTAACAATCTAATTGTTGAAATACTTGCGACTGGGGCATAAGATTCAAAATAGTCTACGTTCTTTTTCTGACCGAAGCCCTGTGCTACTAACCTCGCTTTATATCTAATGATGTTTCCTGCCGGGTCTGTCTTAACTTTATAAACCCATTTGCTTCCAATACATTGCATGTGTTCAACTTTATCAACAATTTCCCAAGTATCCCTATTCTCTAAACTTTGAAGTTCCTCATCCATGGCTACTTTCCACTCCTCGCATTGAGGTAAAGACATCGCATGTTCAAACGTTAATGGTTCTATTACCTCAGCTAGGTTGATCTCTACGTTCTTAGGCTTACCTTTACAGCCCCAAGGATTTCTCACTACCTTTCCCCGTCGCCCAGTGCGAATAGGTGTTTCCTTATAGGGTACTTCTTGGAAACTAGCATCGTAATCAACATCAGTCTTTTCATTGTTATATTCCACTTCCTGAGTTTCGTTCGTTAACGAGTTACTCGTATTTTTGTCTTCACCTGGTTCTGTATCTTCTTCTACCTTTTCTAACTCTGCTTCATTCCTTGTATCAACTATAGTTTCCCCGTCAATTACTGCCTCATATGTGTTCTTCCTGTAAATATAATCGAATCCACATATCTCCTCCACAAACTCTACATGTTTTGAATGTATAATATCATCTTTTGATGAATCCCATAATCTATATCCTCTAGTCTGATTCGAATAGCCTACAAATATGCACTCTTTTGCCCTCGAGTTGAGTTTGCCATGCTTTG
This sequence comes from Calliopsis andreniformis, assembly GCF_051401765.1. Lineage (NCBI taxonomy): Eukaryota > Metazoa > Arthropoda > Insecta > Hymenoptera > Andrenidae > Calliopsis > Calliopsis andreniformis. The sequence goes on from NW_027480685.1 coordinate 26,478, forward strand.
GAAGGTGCACATACGCTAAACATCCAAAAATCCTTATGTGCTTTACGCTTGGTTTATTTCCAGTCCATATGCCTTCTGGAACATTATTGCCAATTGCTGCATGTATTGTTCTATTTTTAATATAGCATGCGGTTAATAAAGCTTCCGCCCAGAACTTATCAGGTAATTTTGCTGTTTTCAGCATTGCACGCACAAGATCAAGCAACGTCCTATTGACTCGTTCTGCTACCCCATTCATCTGTGGAGTATACGCGTTCGAGCGCTCATGCTTTATTCCCAAACTGTCAAGAAATGTAGTCATATCTTTATTACAGAATTCTAGACCATTATCTGTTCTTATTCTTTTTACCTTTCTATCTGTCTCTCTCTCTACTCTAACAATATATCTTTGTATGTAGCTCATTACTTCATCTTTAGTTTTTAAACAATAGACTGTTATTTTTCTTGAGTAATCATCCGTGATTGTGAGAAAGTACCTCGAGCCCCCTATTGACTTTACAGGTAAAGGTCCACATAAGTCTGAGTGGATTAGTTCTAATACATTCTTCGTCTGTCTAATCCCTATGTTTCTACAAGGTGCTTTTGTAGATTTTCCTACACTACAACCATCACAATGGACATCCTTGATTTTTACCTTTTCTAGTCCTCTAACTAAATCCTTACTAGATAGCTCATTAATATTTCCCACGTTCACATGACAGAACCTTCTATGCCATTTATCACTATCATTCAATTTGTTATTGCAAGTAATATGTGTCTCAGCTGGATTTGAACTATTTTTAATGACCTTAGCTCTAACTATGTATAACCCATTCTTGCAAATGGCCTCCCCCACTATCATATTAGTCCTTTTATTTAATATTTGTAACTTATGATTATCTATAATCAGTCTTTTCTGCCTACTCTCTATTTGTGACGCAGATAACAAATTTCTTCTCACATTAGGAACATAATACACATTATACAATGTAATACTGAACGTCTTATTGCCTACGTAGGTTTCTATGTCAATGTCGCCAATACCTACTGCCTTTAAACTATTTTGCGCACTGCTATCCGCTGAGTAAATGGTTTCATCTACTATAGGTTTATAATTACTAAACCAGCTTTTGTTTTTGCATATGTGATGTGTCGCACCACTGTCTACTAACCATGAATTATCAAGCTGTACATTATTTAATTCTAGCAAGAACGCATCTTTGTACTTACATTGACTCGACGTACCACTTTTCCAATTCGCCCTTTTATTTTTATCTTTTAACCTACAGTTGGTAGCAATGTGTCCTTGTTTTCCGCAGGCGAAGCACTTCCTTTCGTCCTTCTTCTGTTCAATCTGCTTATGCGACGTTCCCTTAACCTGGTGGTATGCTTCCTTCCGTTTTTCTGTATCCGTAGACTCCTTCGCTGCCCTCCTCTCGTACTCGCTAAGTAGCATTCCTTTTACTTCTGATGACTTGAATTTCTCGTCATCAAGGTTTGCCAATGCCATCACAATTCCCTCATAACTGTCTGGCAAACCGCACAGCATCGAATATGCCAAATCGTCATCACTTATGTCGTAACCAGCCTCCTTCAGGCTGTCGCTGCATATTTTCATTCTTGATAGATATGACGTCATGGTTTCATCTGTCTCAAGTTTTATTGAGACCATTTGTTTCTTAAGCTGTAGTATTCTTGGCCGGGATTTTGGCTCAAAGACTTTCGCCAAAGTTTGCCAAGCCTCAGATGGCTTTTCGCAGTCCATAATATGAATCTGGTGTTCTGGTTCGATGCTAAGTGCTATCGTGGCCAAAGCTTTCTCTTCTTTTCGGTTAAATCTTTCTCTCGCCTCTGCATTGTCTGCCGGCGGCTGACCAGCTTCGCCGGTTACGTGTTGCCACAATTCGCGTTGAACTAAAGCCATTTTTGTGTTGTATTTCCACGAACGATAATTGTTTCCGTTTAATTTATCAATTCGATCCACGATCTGACTCGAATTAGCCATTGCGTTTTTACTTTCACTCGTTCGTCTATCAAGCACGTGGTTGTACGAACATAACCTTACTTATATAGCCCTTTTCACGTGGGTAATCTTTCTTGTCTTCGTACTCACTTGCCCTGATTTTTGCGCAGTGGAATCATTGCCTGGGCCCATAACCTTGATGGTGATTTTGTGGATCAATAAACAAAATATATTTATTCACTTCGACTTTACATCGTATGTTAATACACGCTGTATCGTTCAGAACTACGCAATCGAATCTAACAGACAGAAAAACAAATTACGACCGACAGACACCACTGGCGCTACACTTGCACACGCCTCGTGCGTCTCCAGTACCGCGCGTATTTCAAATGTGGGACAAATCTCTATCAATTTCCTCATGCGTAATAATTTACAGAATTGAATATATAAGGTCAGATAAAAGAATTTGTCGGTTTTTTTATTTATTAATTTTATTTATTCTATCAATATGTTTAATAATTTTAAGTCCCAGAGTTTTATCAATTTTATTAGGATGGGATGGGCTAGGTTTAATTTCTTTTGGTTTAATTATTTATTATCAAAGATATAGAGCTTTTAATTCTGGAGTTTTAACAATTGTATGTAATCGGGTTGGAGATATTGGATTTTTAATATTGATTGTTTCAAATTCCGCAAATGGGTCGTGAAATTTAATATTTTATGAAATAGATAGATTTATAATATTTTTCATATTTTTAAGCGCTTTAACTAAAAGAGCTCAAATACCCTTTTCTTTATGGTTACCTGCAGCTATAATAGCTCCAACCCCTATTTCTACTTTAGTTCATTCTTCAACCTTAGCTACTGCAGGGGTTTATTTATTAATCCATTATTACAGTTTAGTGTTTACAATAAATAATAACGTTATTTTATTTATCTCAATCTTTACTATATTTATGGCTAGTTCTATTGCTAATTTTGAATATGATTTAAAGAAAATTATTGCCCTATCAACTTTAAGTCGGTTAGGATTAATAATAAGAATTTTATCTGTAGGGTTAGTGGATTTAGCCTTCTTTCATTTAGTTATTCATGCTTTATTTAAATCAATAATATTTATATGTGCAAGAAGATTTATTCATAGATCTAATAATAACCAAGATATTCGAAATTTTAATTCTATGAGAATTTTAATACCTTTAAATGGTATAGTTCTATTAATTGGAAAATTAAGTCTATGCGGGTGTTTCTTTTTGTCAGGTTTTCTCTCTAAGGATATAATTATTGAATATTTCTTTATTAATAGAGATATTAGAATTACAATATTTTGTATATTTTATATATCTATGGTGTTTACACTAAGATACTCATTTCGTTTAGTTTTATGAATCTTTTATCCTTTTGAATTTAAAAATGTTACCTACAGAGTATATTATGAATCTTTATACATTAATTTATGTATTTCCTTTTTGTTTATTATAGTTATTTTTATGGGAATACTTATTTTTTATCTAATCTTTAAAGTTTACATTATCTTATTGAATTTTTATGATAAAATATTTATTTTATTTATTTATTTATTACGGATTTATTTTGGTTATTTATTATTTTATTATCCTAATAAACACCCCCAAAAATTTTTATTTAATAAATTTATCTTTTTCCTGAAAGGAATATATTTTTTATCATATTTTTATAAGATTAGGTATACTTTTTTACTTAAATCGATGTATAAAATTAATAATGAAATTGAAAAGGGTCTTTCCGAATCAATTTTGACATTTTGAATGAAAACATTTACAAATTACTTAGTAAAATTTATCAAGTGATTAATTATATATGACACTCTGATGTTTATCCTAAAGCCAAATAAAACTCAACACGAACAACAAACCGCTGATTATTTAATGATACTTATATTTTATATATATTTATCAATATTTATCCTCGTTTATTCATTATTTCTGTTGTTGTATTAAACTTACACCACTTACTGAACGAAAGAATATAATTTATTGTATTATTACTTATTATTGTATATTGCATTAACTGTAAATAATAGTCAGTTGGAAAGGCGTGCAGACATCTCTTCTAAAAATCGAAAATTAAAAACTTTTTAATAGGAACCAGATATTCAACGATGTTCTTTTAATTTCACTTTTCTTAAAACATCAATTTTGATGTATATATATTCAACTTATTCTTTTCAATATGTTTTAATACATTAATAGAGTTTTATTTATTTGCTTAGTATGTACTATTTCACAAGATTTAAGGTTTTACTGGTAGTATTTGAAGAGTACGTTTTGTTATGTTTTCTTATTAATATTATTCAAGATTATCTATTATTATTATTTCAAAATGTAATACTTTATTTTATAATGAATACAAAAATTATGTTTTTGTTATGTTTTATTTAAAATTAATTTCATTTTAGAAAGTGGGATGACATGACTATTGGCGAACCACCCATTATAATAAAAAAAGGGTAACGCGCCATGATAAATACCCCTAGGGTGGTGAGGAAATCTTTCACAATTACAATACAATATATCCTCTAACACGATTTTATAATTAACTGCATAATTGTTCCTTTCAATATCTAATTATGCTAATCTCTTTAGCCTGTTTCACCTGTTCACATAACCTATTTGGCTCCGTACCAATAATTTTGTCTATTCCACGTCTCTCTATTAACTTATACATACCTTTATGAATTTTTAAATTCTTCAGTTTGATTCAAAGATAGTTTTATCTTGTTTCACACTTATATTTTCTTGAAATCTCTGTAAATATTTCAAATATAATGCACCACAACACCAAACACTTTCCTAATTTTATTAAATCTAATACTATATATGAGTGCATTCCTTGAAATGTTCTTTCACGAATTACATCTCGTCATCATTGTGCTATAGTAAATAATATAGTAATTAATGATATAAATAGAATTCAATTAATTTTAAATTGAAAAATTATAATAGCTCTTATTAATAAATTTATTAAATTAATAGATAATATTATTGGTCAAGGCCTGGGTGTTACTAGATGAAATGGATGATTTTTCATTTGTTTTAGTGTTTATTTAAGATAAACAATTTTTTTTTAATTTAATGATTTTAATGATTAGATTCATTAAAGTATAGAAGTCTAAGAATGGAAATTACATACGATTGAATAAATAAAACTGAGATTTCTAGAATAAATAATATATTTTGAATAATGATTATAAATGGAATAATAATTAATCAGGAACTTTCTATTGACGATCCTAGTAAAGTTAAAAGTAAATATCCTGCTAATATATTAGCTGTTAGTCGAATTGATAATGCTCATGGACGAATAATGTTTCTGATTGTTTCAATTAGTACTATAAAATTTATTAATATTAAAGGTGTATTAAGTGGTACTAAATGAATTAATATCTTTTCTGAATTTATAGTTCAACCGTAAAATATATGTGTTAATCATATTGATATTGTTAATGATAAATTAATTGATAAGTGACTTGTAGGAGTGAAAGTATATGGTATTAATCCTATTAAATTATAAAGTATAATTATTATTAGTATTCTTAAGAAAATAATTATATTAAATATATATTTGTAACTAATTAGTAATTTAAATTCATTGTAAATTATTATTATAAGTTTAATTCATAATATATTTAAACGAGAGAGAATAAATCAATATATTATTGGTATCATTATTAATGGTAGTAATAAACTAATTCAATTTATTATAAGTATAATATATGTAGATGGGTCGAAAATTGATAATAGGTTTATCATATTCACTTTCATAAATTTTTATTCTTATTTTTTAATATTTTCTTTTTATTTTTATATGGAGAAAAATTAATAAATAAATAATGAAGATTAATGATTATAATGTAAATAATTCTTAATGTGAAAAATAGAAGAATTGATCATAATATTGGTTTTATCTGTGGCATAAAAAAATATTTAAATATTGGCCATTAGAAGTATATCGAATTTATACTATAATATGGTTTAAGAGACCAATTCTTTCATTTCAGACATCTAATGATTAAATTATTATTGTTAAATAAAATATAAATAAAAAATATTAAAAAATTAATAATTTTAAATTGACAATTTAATGTTATATGTTTAACTAATTTTTTATCTTAGGATTTTATAAAGTTATTATTCTAAGTAATCAATTTCCAAAATCATTTATTGATGTTGATTCTACTACGATAGGTATAAATCTATGATTTGTTCCACAAATTTCTGAACATTGGCCAAAAAATAATCCTGGTCGGTATGTAAATAATATTATTTGATTAAGTCGTCCTGGAGTTGCATCTATTTTTATTCCTAAGGATGGAATTGTTCATGAGTGAATTACATCAACAGATGTTGTAATTAAAGGAATTGGGGTTTTAAATGGAATAATAATTCGATTATCTACATCTAATAGTCGAAATAATCTTAAATTTGAATAATCATTGATTATAAAAGAATCATAATTTAAATAAAATTCTGGATATTCATATCTTCAATATCATTGATGACCAATAGCTTTAATTGTAAAATATGAGAATGTCCATATTTCATCAACAAAATAAAGAGTTTTTAATGATGGAAATGCAATAATTATTAATACAATTATTGGAAAAATAGTTCAAATAATTTCAATTAAATTATTTTCTAATAAAAATCGATTTCTAAATTTTCTTAAAATGATATTTATTATTATAAATAATGTTATCGAAATAATTATTGATAATATTATATATAGTAATATTATAAAATACAACTAAATTATCAGCAAAAGGAGAGTTAGGATCTTGAAGTGAAAATATATTTCATGTAGCAATTCTTAATAAATGAAATATATCTTTATATATGAAGCTTAAATTCATCGCACTAATCTGCCATATTAAATTTAATTTTTAATTTATAAATTTTATAAGTTTAAAATTAAATTTTATTTTTTTTATTTTCTTTTTTAAAAATCAAAGGAATTTCATTAAATGAGTGTTCAAATGGGGGATAGTTTTGTAATCATTCGAGTGAATTTTGAAAATATTTAAGTAAAATTAATCGTTTTACTATAAATCTTTCTAATATAATAAAAATAAATATTATTATTCTATTAATTGAAATTAATGATCCTAGTGAAGGTAAAAAATTTCAACAGTAATACGCGTCAGGGTAATCTGAATATCGTCGTGGTATTCCTATTAATCCTAAAAAATGTTGAGGGAAGAATGTTATATTTACTCCAATAAATATAAAATAAAATTGAATTTTAAGAAATTTTTTGTTTAGTGTTAAGCCAGTAATTAAAGGATATCAGTGAAATAATCTTGCAATAATTCTAAATACTGCTCCTATTGAAAGTACATAATGAAAATGTCCTACAACATAGTATGTATCATGAAGTAAAATATGAATAGATGAATTTGATAATATAATTCCTGTTAATCCTCCTATTGTAAACAAAAAAATAAATCCCATAGATCATAAAGTTGTTGGATTTGCGTAAGCTTTTGATCCATGGAATGTTGCTAGTCATCTAAAAACTTTAATGCCAGTGGGAATGGCAGTAATTATAGTTATTGATGTGAAATAAGCGCGAGTATCTACATCTATTCCAACAGTAAATATGTGATGTGCTCATGCAATAAATCCTAGAAAACCAATTCCTAGTATTGCGTATACTATTCCTATGTTTCCAAATGTTGCTTTTTTACCTCTTTCGTTTAAAATAATATGTGAGATTAGTCCAAATCCTGGAAGAATTAGAATATAAACTTCTGGATGTCCAAAGAATCAAAATAAGTGTTGGTATAAAATTGGGTCACCCCCTCCTATAGGGTAAAAAAAGAAGAATTTAAATTTCGATCTGATAAAAGTATTGTAATTGCTCCAGCAAGAACAGGTAGTGATAGTAAAAGTAAAATTGCTGTAATTATAACTGATCATGGGAATAAAGGTATTTGATCATATTGTAGCGAATAATTTATTATATTGAAAATTGTCACTACAAAATTAATAGCTCCTATGATTGATGATACTCCGGCGATATGAAGGGAAAAAATTGTTAGATCGGTAGATGATGATGGGTGGTATATAAATGATGATAATGGAGGGTAAATTGTTCATCCTGTGCCTGATCCTGAATTTAAATAATTTCTTATTAATAATGAAAAAATTGAAGGAGGTAGTAATCAAAATCTTATATTGTTTATTCGTGGAAATGCCATATCTGGAGCTCCAATCATTAAGGGAACTAATCAGTTCCCAAAATCTCCAATTATGAATGGTATAACCATAAAAAAAATTATAACAAAAGCATGAGACGTTACAATTGAATTATAAATCTGATCATTTTTAATTCATGCCCCTGTCTTCTTAATTCTAATCGAATAATAAATCTTATTGATGAACCAATTATTCCTGATCATATAGCGAATATAAAATATAATATGCCAATATTTTTATGATTAGTGGAGTATAATCATTTTTTCATTCACGAAGAAATTAAGATTTATAAAATTAAATTTATATTTTTAATTTTGAAGATTAATAGTTTAAAATTAACTTAAAATCTTTAAATAAAGTATTAGAGTATTATGTCTGATAAAAGGAATAAATTGTAAATTTATTTATGAAAATAAAATTTTCTAATACTATTAATATAATTTCTATAATTTAAACAAAATATTAAATTGCAAATTTAAAAATAAAATATAATTTTTCAGAAATTAGATTTTAAAGTAAATGTATATGATTCTAAATATAATTACTATAATAGTTATAATTAATAAAATTCACATATCTATATATTTGTATTTTAAGAATATATTTGAGTAATTTTTATTGAATAAATTATTATTAATAAAATTTAAATAATTTCAAATTATTAATAGTCTTGATATTACAATAACGATAGATAGGATAAGATTAAAACCATTAAGTTTAATTACTAAGTTCTCTAACACTAATCATTTTAAAGAAAATACTCCTATTGGTGGAATAAATATATATGTTAGTAATAAATAAGAAAATGTAAGTTTTGATTTATTGTTAAAGATTATTATTTCTATTTTATTTTCTAATTTTATATCTATGATTAAATAGATTATATTATATGATAATACTGAATATATGATGAAGTAAAGAATAAAAATATACAAATTTAAATATATTAATGTTATTATTAATGAAGTTTGATAAATTGAAGAAAATGATATTATTAGTATTAAAGAATTTTTATTTAATATTAATAGAGGTGATACAATTAAATTTAGAGTAATTATAATTAATAATTCTTTTATCGGGATTGAATTTATTAAAAGAATAAAAGGAATTAATTTTATGAATGTTATTAATAAGAATGCATTTATGAAATTAATTGATTTAAATATAAAATTAAATCAAGCATTAAATGGAATAATCCCTAATTTTAATGAAGTTCCCATTATTATTAGGATTGATGAGTATACATTAAAATTATTAAATAAAATTCCCGTTAAAATTAGAGATCTTCTAATAAATGAAATAAAAAAATAAAGAACTCTAATTTTCATATTTTTTGAAATAGCTAATGATGATAAAAAAATTAAGTTAGTAATTTCTATAATTAGTCAAATGAAAAATATATTGTTTAATATGAGAGAAAATACTGATAAAAAGATAATTATTATAGATGAAAAATAAGAATAAAAATTTTTTATCATGATTAATTTTTTGTTAAATCTTTATATTTTAGTGTATGAGCATATAAATTTTTAAAGTTTATGGAATTAAAATTATTACTAAATTACTATTACACTAAATACAATCATTATTCTGCCATCCGCTGTATCGGTATCTATCATAAGATCGAAAAACTGCTTACTTGTTCTCAATTTTATGCTTCTCAAATGGATTTCTGCGGCCCTAATTGTCCGATCTGGTTGAGTAGCGTCTCTAACTGAAGCCTAGGTTGTGCGGAACGTAAATATAAACATTATTTTGCTTTCCATTGCATCTGAACCTATCCTATGATCGAAAAACTTCAAATTCATTCCGAATTTTGTGCTTCTGGAGTCAATTTCAGCGGCCCTACTTGTCCGATATGGCTGAGCAGCGGCTCAAACTGCAGCCTGGGTTGTGCGGAACGTAAGTATAAACATTACTTTGCCTTTTATTGCGTCCAAACCTGCCATAGAATGGAAAAACTGCTTATTTATTCTCAATCTTATGATTCTCATGTCGATTTCAGCGGCCCTAATTGTCCGATCTGGTTGAGCAGCGCCTCTAACGGAAGCCTAGGGTGTCAGGAACGTAAATATAACCCTTCTTTTGCTGTCCACTGCATCTGACCCTATCCTAGGATCGAAAAACTGCAAATTCATTCTGAATTTTTTGCTTCTGAAGTCGATTTCTGCGGCCCCAATTGTCCAATTTGGTTGTCCAGCGTCTGAAACTGAAGACTGGGTTGTGCGGTGTTAGGTTATCCATCTAGTCGACCTGTCATTTGTTTGGATTCTGTTATAATGATTTACTAGATTCGTTATTTATGGTTTTTAGCTTTGACAGCGTCTTCAAAGTTTATGCATTTCTTGGTACGTTATTATTTAATTTCACGGTTTACTATTATTTATATTTTAGTTAATTTAGTTGCGTTGCTTCCAAAACTCTTCGCACCTCTTTAGATTACATTCACTAGTAAGGACTCTTATTGTACTAATATTGTTGTAATACAATATATCACGTTTATTGTTTTACAATCTCTCTATTTTTAATTAAGTGGAAATTATTATCTATATTTTAATTAGGTTAATATTTCTTTCCTGTTTCAGGTTTGCGTTCGCTTCTGTTAAATTATATTATATTTATCTTCCTGAGGGTTTTACTTTTAATTTGTTACCCATAGATGGTATGTATCTTATTCTTACAGTACAATAGATTATCATATTGTAGTGTTCTCTCTTTCAGTCTTTTGTGTTACTCTTTCATCGGCCTGTCTTTTATTCAGTACTTCTGGACAGAAACTCTGGAAAGCGTTCCATTTATTTTAGTCTGGGATAATTGCATCAATTATCTCATTAGGCTCTCATTGAATATTAATTTCTAGATTGTGCGTTAATTTTTGCCTTTGATCTTTCCATTTCTTACAGTAAAGCAGAGTGGGTTGCGCATCATCTTGTGTTTGACAGCTGTACCAGCAGTGATCCGTTTGGTATTCACCTATTTCTTTTTCGTATATTGGTTGAAGCAACCATGACCTGTAAGTATCTGTGTGGTATAAAAATTTACATACCCGTGCTTTCTTGTGACCCATTTCTCAATATCTCTAATCAGCCTTTTAGTCCAGATTCCTGTGTTAGATTCCTCTCATATATTTTGCCATTCTTTGATTGTATTCTCCTTAGTTAATTTGATTTCTTTTTCCAGGTCTTGTTCATATTTTCCTTTCCCTTGTGTAAGGCTAGATACGTAACTTTCTATTAATTTCTTATTGAATTATTCATCTGTGTATGCTTCTTCGTTATAACGAGGTTTGTGACATCTTAATTTATTATCGTTCCCTGTTACTCTGGCTAAATTTTTAATTTTACTATTTCTAGCATTATCCTTTTCTTTTATTTCATAAAGTTCTTTTCTTACTTTGATCTTTACCAAAATGGGTGGAAATCTTGCTAGTACACAGAAGGCGTTTAATGATTAATGATTAATTTAATTTTATTATAAGATTAATGATTTATTTTATTGATTGAAATAAATATTATTTTAGATAATTATGGACCTTATCTATCTTTACTAGTTACTTCCTTATTAACCTTTGATGTAAGTTTATTTCTTATTATCTATTAGGTTCTATCGTATAAATTACAAACTAATTTTCAATTTGTTGTTCGTTTGAAATCAAAATTCGACACCAACAAAATATTCTGCTATTTTGATATATATTTAATATATATTATCATTTTATTTTATTTTATTTTATTCAAAAAGTAGTTTAATTTAAATATTAATTTTGGAGATTAATGATAATTATCTATTTAATTTTTTTTTGAAAATAAAATTATTATGTATTTTGTATAATAAAATATTTTGTGGTTAATTAGTTAAAATTATTATATGATATTTTAAATTTACAAGATTTATGTTTTAGATTAAACTATTTAACTAAAATAATGATTTTATTTTATTGCTTATTCACTTATTTTAATTTTATTAAATTTTATGTTGATTTTCGTTTTTAAGAGTGATTTATTGATAATATTGATTAGTATACAATTTTTTGTAATTTCTATACTATCAATAATCTTTATGTTTGAAATTTATTCTAATGAATGAATTTTCATATATTTTATAGTATTTTCTGTGTGCGATAGAGTTATTGGTTTGAGAATTTTAGTTAATTGTACTTATTTTTATGGGAATCAAAGAATTTCAATATTAAATTTAACATGATAAAAGCTTTTTTAATAATTTTGATATTATTTTTTCTTTATAATTTAAATAAATTTTTAAAATTTACATTTTTATTTTGATGTTTATTAGATTTATATTATTATTCAATTTTAGAAATGAAATATATTGAAACACAATTAGGTTTAATTTTGGCTTTAATTTTTTTTCATTTATATTAGTTATTTTAAATTTATGAATTTTTAATTTGATTTTGTTAATAAATTTATCTAGAATTTGTTTTAATTTAAATTTGATTTTGTTGATTGTTTTATATTTTACATTTTTAACAATAAATTTTTTAATATTTTATTTCTTTTTTGAGGTAAGGTTAATTATTATATGTTTAATTATTGTAAAATGAGGGACAGGTAACATACGATTATTAGCTGGTTATTATCTGATGTTTTATACAATATTTTTTTCATTTCCCTTACTGGTTTTTTTATTAATTATTATTTATTTGAATAATTTAGCGCTAATAAATTTAATAGAAATAATAGATTATAATTTAAATATTTTTATATTTATTTATATATTAAGTTCATTTTTAGTGAAAATTCCTATATTTATATTACATGGATGATCATTAAAAGCTCATGTTGAAGCCCCTGTGTTTGGATCAATAATTTTAGCAGCTATTTTATTAAAATTAGGAACATATGGTTTATTGCGATTTATATATATTTTTTATTCTAATTTTTATTTTGTAAATTTGGTAATTTTAGTATTTAGATTAATTGGGGGGTTAATTGTTTCAATTTTATGTTTACGTCAAATTGATATAAAGATTTTGGTAGCTTATTCTTCAGTAATTCATATAAGAATTTTATTAAGATCTATAATAACTGAAATACTTTTAGGATTTGTAGGTAGTTATATTATTATAATTGCTCATGGATTATGTTCTTCGGGTTTATTTTATTCAGTAAATTTGTGTTATAAATCTTCAGGGAGACGGATTATATTTTTAAATAAGGGGATAATAGCGTTAATGCCTCCAATATCTATATTTTGATTTATATTTTGTACATCTAATATATCTGCTCCTGTTTCATTGAACTTAGTTGGTGAGGTATTTTTGTTAATAATTATTTATTTATGATTCAAATATTTGATTTATTTATTAATTTTTTATTGTTTTCTTAGATTTTGTTATTCATTATATTTATATATTTATGTTCAACATGGAAAAATAAATTTCTTTTTAAAGATTTTTAATGCTAATATTTTAGATTATTATATTTTATTGATGCATTGAATTCCCCTAAATTTTATATTTTTAAATTTAATTATTTTTTCATATTAATTTTAAATATATTTTATTTAAATAGTTTAATTAAAATATTGACTTGTGGTGTCAATGATATATGTATTTATATTTTAAATTATCATAAAAATGTTTTTAATTAGTTTATTCATACTATTTTCTGGAATACTATATCTATTTTTAGGCCTATATTTATATACATCTAAATATGTAATTATTTTAGAATGGGATTTAATAAATTTGTTTTGTATAAAATTTAGAATAATTATTTATTTGGATTTTATTAGATTAATATTTATCGGAGTTGTTTCTATTATTTCCTCATGCGTAATAATTTACAGAATTGAATATATAAGGTCAGATAAAAGAATTTGTCGGTTTTTTTATTTATTAATTTTATTTATTCTATCAATATGTTTAATAATTTTAAGTCCCAGAGTTTTATCAATTTTATTAGGATGGGATGGGCTAGGTTTAATTTCTTTTGGTTTAATTATTTATTATCAAAGATATAGAGCTTTTAATTCTGGAGTTTTAACAATTGTATGTAATCGGGTTGGAGATATTGGATTTTTAATATTGATTGTTTCAAATTCCGCAAATGGGTCGTGAAATTTAATATTTTATGAAATAGATAGATTTATAATATTTTTCATATTTTTAAGCGCTTTAACTAAAAGAGCTCAAATACCCTTATCTTTATGGTTACCTGCAGCTATAATAGCTCCAACCCCTATTTCTACTTTAGTTCATTCTTCAACCTTAGTTACTGCAGGGGTTTATTTATTAATCCATTATTACAGTTTAGTGTTTACAATAAATAATAACGTTATTTTATTTATCTCAATCTTTACTATATTTATGGCTAGTTCTATTGCTAATTTTGAATATGATTTAAAGAAAATTATTGCCCTATCAACTTTAAGTCAGTTAGGATTAATAATAAGAATTTTATCTGTAGGGTTAGTGGATTTAGCCTTCTTTCATTTAGTTATTCATGCTTTATTTAAATCAATAATATTTATATGTGCAAGAAGATTTATTCATAGATCTAATAATAACCAAGATATTCGAAATTTTAATTCTATGAGAATTTTAATACCTTTAAATGGTATAGTTCTATTAATTGGAAAATTAAGTCTATGCGGGTGTTTCTTTTTGTCAGGTTTTCTCTCTAAGGATATAATTATTGAATATTTCTTTATTAATAGAGATATTAGAATTACAATATTTTGTATATTTTATATATCTATGGTGTTTACACTAAGATACTCATTTCGTTTAGTTTTATGAATCTTTTATCCTTTTGAATTTAAAAATGTTACCTACAGAGTATATTATGAATCTTTATACATTAATTTATGTATTTCCTTTTTGTTTATTATAGTTATTTTTATGGGAATACTTATTTTTTATCTAATCTTTAAAGTTTACATTATCTTATTGAATTTTTATGATAAAATATTTATTTTATTTATTTATTTATTACGGATTTATTTTGGTTATTTATTATTTTATTATCCTAATAAACACCCCCAAAAATTTTTATTTAATAAATTTATCTTTTTCCTGAAAGGAATATATTTTTTATCATATTTTTATAAGATTAGGTATACTTTTTTACTTAAATCGATGTATAAAATTAATAATGAAATTGAAAAGGGTCTTTCCGAATCAATTTTGACATTTTGAATGAAAACATTTACAAATTACTTAGTAAAATTTATCAAGTGATTAATTATATATGACACTCTGATGTTTATCCTAAAGCCAAATAAAACTCAACACGAACAACAAACCGCTGATTATTTAATGATACTTATATTTTATATATATTTATCAATATTTATCCTCGTTTATTCATTATTTCTGTTGTTGTATTAAACTTACACCACTTACTGAACGAAAGAATATAATTTATTGTATTATTACTTATTATTGTATATTGCATTAACTGTAAATAATAGTCAGTTGGAAAGGCGTGCAGACATCTCTTCTAAAAATCGAAAATTAAAAACTTTTTAATAGGAACCAGATATTCAACGATGTTCTTTTAATTTCACTTTTCTTAAAACATCAATTTTGATGTATATATATTCAACTTATTCTTTTCAATATGTTTTAATACATTAATAGAGTTTTATTTATTTGCTTAGTATGTACTATTTCACAAGATTTAAGGTTTTACTGGTAGTATTTGAAGAGTACGTTTTGTTATGTTTTCTTATTAATATTATTCAAGATTATCTATTATTATTATTTCAAAATGTAATACTTTATTTTATAATGAATACAAAAATTATGTTTTTGTTATGTTTTATTTAAAATTAATTTCATTTTAGAAAGTGGGATGACATGACTATTGGCGAACCACCCATTATAATAAAAAAAGGGTAACGCGCCATGATAAATACCCCTAGGGTGGTGAGGAAATCTTTCACAATTACAATACAATATATCCTCTAACACGATTTTATAATTAACTGCATAATTGTTCCTTTCAATATCTAATTATGCTAATCTCTTTAGCCTGTTTCACCTGTTCACATAACCTATTTGGCTCCGTACCAATAATTTTGTCTATTCCACGTCTCTCTATTAACTTATACATACCTTTATGAATTTTTAAATTCTTCAGTTTGATTCAAAGATAGTTTTATCTTGTTTCACACTTATATTTTCTTGAAATCTCTGTAAATATTTCAAATATAATGCACCACAACACCAAACACTTTCCTAATTTTATTAAATCTAATACTATATATGAGTGCATTCCTTGAAATGTTCTTTCACGAATTACATCTCGTCATCATTGTGCTATAGTAAATAATATAGTAATTAATGATATAAATAGAATTCAATTAATTTTAAATTGAAAAATTATAATAGCTCTTATTAATAAATTTATTAAATTAATAGATAATATTATTGGTCAAGGCCTGGGTGTTACTAGATGAAATGGATGATTTTTCATTTGTTTTAGTGTTTATTTAAGATAAACAATTTTTTTTTAATTTAATGATTTTAATGATTAGATTCATTAAAGTATAGAAGTCTAAGAATGGAAATTACATACGATTGAATAAATAAAACTGAGATTTCTAGAATAAATAATATATTTTGAATAATGATTATAAATGGAATAATAATTAATCAGGAACTTTCTATTGACGATCCTAGTAAAGTTAAAAGTAAATATCCTGCTAATATATTAGCTGTTAGTCGAATTGATAATGCTCATGGACGAATAATGTTTCTGATTGTTTCAATTAATACTATAAAATTTATTAATATTAAAGGTGTATTTAGTGGTACTAAATGAATTAATATCTTTTCTGAATTTATAGTTCAACCGTAAAATATATATGTTAATCATATTGATATTGTTAATGATAAATTAATTGATAAGTGACTTGTAGGAGTGAAAGTATATGGTATTAATCCTATTAAATTATAAAGTATAATTATTATTAGTATTCTTAAGAAAATAATTATATTAAATATATATTTGTAACTAATTAGTAATTTAAATTCATTGTAAATTATTATTATAAGTTTAATTCATAATATATTTAAACGAGAGAGAATAAATCAATATATTATTGGTATCATTATTAATGGTAGTAATAAACTAATTCAATTTATTATAAGTATAATATATGTAGATGGGTCGAAAATTGATAATAGGTTTATCATATTCACTTTCATAAATTTTTATTCTTATTTTTTAATATTTTCTTTTTATTTTTATATGGAGAAAAATTAATAAATAAATAATGAAGATTAATGATTATAATGTAAATAATTCTTAATGTGAAAAATAGAAGAATTGATCATAATATTGGTTTTATCTGTGGTATAAAAAAATATTTAAATATTGGCCATTAGAAGTATATCGAATTTATACTATAATATGGTTTAAGAGACCAATTCTTTCATTTCAGACATCTAATGATTAAATTATTATTGTTAAATAAAATATAAATAAAAAATATTAAAAAATTAATAATTTTAAATTGACAATTTAATGTTATATGTTTAACTAATTTTTTATCTTAGGATTTTATAAAGTTATTATTCTAAGTAATCAATTTCCAAAATCATTTATTGATGTTGATTCTACTACGATAGGTATAAATCTATGATTTGTTCCACAAATTTCTGAACATTGGCCAAAAAATAATCCTGGTCGGTATGTAAATAATATTGTTTGATTAAGTCGTCCTGGAGTTGCATCTATTTTTATTCCTAAGGATGGAATTGTTCATGAGTGAATTACATCAACAGATGTTGTAATTAAAGGAATTGGGGTTTTAAATGGAATAATAATTCGATTATCTACATCTAATAGTCGAAATAATCTTAAATTTGAATAATCATTGATTATAAAAGAATCATAATTTAAATAAAATTCTGGATATTCATATCTTCAATATCATTGATGACCAATAGCTTTAATTGTAAAATATGAGAATGTCCATATTTCATCAACAAAATAAAGAGTTTTTAATGATGGAAATGCAATAATTATTAATACAATTATTGGAAAAATAGTTCAAATAATTTCAATTAAATTATTTTCTAATAAAAATCGATTTCTAAATTTTCTTAAAATAATATTTATTATTATAAATAATGTTATCGAAATAATTATTGATAATATTATATATAGTAATATTATAAAATACAACTAAATTATCAGTAAAAGGAGAGTTAGGATCTTGAAGTGAAAATATATTTCATGTAGCAATTCTTAATAAATGAAATATATCTTTATATATGAAGCTTAAATTCATCGCACTAATCTGCCAT
The DNA here is from genome assembly GCF_051401765.1 of Calliopsis andreniformis. NCBI lineage: Eukaryota > Metazoa > Arthropoda > Insecta > Hymenoptera > Andrenidae > Calliopsis > Calliopsis andreniformis. The sequence continues at coordinate 44,941 of NW_027480685.1, forward strand.
ATTAAATTTAATTTTTAATTTATAAATTTTATAAGTTTAAAATTAAATTTTATTTTTTTTATTTTCTTTTTTAAAAATCAAAGGAATTTCATTAAATGAGTGTTCAAATGGGGGGTAGTTTTGTAATCATTCGAGTGAATTTTGAAAATATTTAAGTAAAATTAATCGTTTTACTATAAATCTTTCTAATATAATAAAAATAAATATTATTATTCTATTAATTGAAATTAATGATCCTAGTGAAGGTAAAAAATTTCAACAGTAATACGCGTCAGGGTAATCTGAATATCGTCGTGGTATTCCTATTAATCCTAAAAAATGTTGAGGGAAGAATGTTATATTTACTCCAATAAATATAAAATAAAATTGAATTTTAAGAAATTTTTTGTTTAGTGTTAAGCCAGTAATTAAAGGATATCAGTGAAATAATCTTGCAATAATTCTAAATACTGCTCCTATTGAAAGTACATAATGAAAATGTCCTACAACATAGTATGTATCATGAAGTAAAATATGAATAGATGAATTTGATAATATAATTCCTGTTAATCCTCCTATTGTAAACAAAAAAATAAATCCCATAGATCATAAAGTTGTTGGATTTGCGTAAGCTTTTGATCCATGGAATGTTGCTAGTCATCTAAAAACTTTAATGCCAGTGGGAATGGCAGTAATTATAGTTGCTGATGTGAAATAAGCGCGAGTATCTACATCTATTCCAACAGTAAATATGTGATGTGCTCATGCAATAAATCCTAGAAAACCAATTCCTAGTATTGCGTATACTATTCCTATGTTTCCAAATGTTGCTTTTTTACCTCTTTCGTTTAAAATAATATGTGAGATTAGTCCAAATCCTGGAAGAATTAGAATATAAACTTCTGGATGTCCAAAGAATCAAAATAAGTGTTGGTATAAAATTGGGTCACCCCCTCCTATAGGGTAAAAAAAGAAGAATTTAAATTTCGATCTGATAAAAGTATTGTAATTGCTCCAGCAAGAACAGGTAGTGATAGTAAAAGTAAAATTGCTGTAATTATAACTGATCATGGGAATAAAGGTATTTGATCATATTGTAGCGAATAATTTATTATATTGAAAATTGTCACTACAAAATTAATAGCTCCTATGATTGATGATACTCCGGCGATATGAAGGGAAAAAATTGTTAGATCGGTAGATGATGATGGGTGGTATATAAATGATGATAATGGAGGGTAAATTGTTCATCCTGTGCCTGATCCTGAATTTAAATAATTTCTTATTAATAATGAAAAAATTGAAGGAGGTAGTAATCAAAATCTTATATTGTTTATTCGTGGAAATGCCATATCTGGAGCTCCAATCATTAAGGGAACTAATCAGTTCCCAAAATCTCCAATTATGAATGGTATAACCATAAAAAAAATTATAACAAAAGCATGAGACGTTACAATTGAATTATAAATCTGATCATTTTTAATTCATGCCCCTGTCTTCTTAATTCTAATCGAATAATAAATCTTATTGATGAACCAATTATTCCTGATCATATAGCGAATATAAAATATAATATGCCAATATTTTTATGATTAGTGGAGTATAATCATTTTTTCATTCACGAAGAAATTAAGATTTATAAAATTAAATTTATATTTTTAATTTTGAAGATTAATAGTTTAAAATTAACTTAAAATCTTTAAATAAAGTATTAGAGTATTATGTCTGATAAAAGGAATAAATTGTAAATTTATTTATGAAAATAAAATTTTCTAATACTATTAATATAATTTCTATAATTTAAACAAAATATTAAATTGCAAATTTAAAAATAAAATATAATTTTTCAGAAATTAGATTTTAAAGTAAATGTATATGATTCTAAATATAATTACTATAATAGTTATAATTAATAAAATTCACATATCTATATATTTGTATTTTAAGAATATATTTGAGTAATTTTTATTGAATAAATTATTATTAATAAAATTTAAATAATTTCAAATTATTAATAGTCTTGATATTACAATAACGATAGATAGGATAAGATTAAAACCATTAAGTTTAATTACTAAGTTCTCTAACACTAATCATTTTAAAGAAAATACTCCTATTGGTGGAATAAATATATATGTTAGTAATAAATAAGAAAATGTAAGTTTTGATTTATTGTTAAAGATTATTATTTCTATTTTATTTTCTAATTTTATATCTATGATTAAATAGATTATATTATATGATAATACTGAATATATGATGAAGTAAAGAATAAAAATATACAAATTTAAATATATTAATGTTATTATTAATGAAGTTTGATAAATTGAAGAAAATGATATTATTAGTATTAAAGAATTTTTATTTAATATTAATAGAGGTGATACAATTAAATTTAGAGTAATTATAATTAATAATTCTTTTATCGGGATTGAATTTATTAAAAGAATAAAAGGAATTAATTTTATGAATGTTATTAATAAGAATGCATTTATGAAATTAATTGATTTAAATATAAAATTAAATCAAGCATTAAATGGAATAATCCCTAATTTTAATGAAGTTCCCATTATTATTAGGATTGATGAGTATACATTAAAATTATTAAATAAAATTCCCGTTAAAATTAGAGATCTTCTAATAAATGAAATAAAAAAATAAAGAACTCTAATTTTCATATTTTTTGAAATAGCTAATGATGATAAAAAAATTAAGTTAGTAATTTCTATAATTAGTCAAATGAAAAATATATTGTTTAATATGAGAGAAAATACTGATAAAAAGATAATTATTATAGATGAAAAATAAGAATAAAAATTTTTTATCATGATTAATTTTTTGTTAAATCTTTATATTTTAGTGTATGAGCATATAAATTTTTAAAGTTTATGGAATTAAAATTATTACTAAATTACTATTACACTAAATACAATCATTATTCTGCCATCCGCTGTATCGGTATCTATCATAAGATCGAAAAACTGCTTACTTGTTCTCAATTTTATGCTTCTCAAATGGATTTCTGCGGCCGTAATTGTCCGATCTGGTTGAGTAGCGTCTCTAACTGAAGCCTAGGTTGTGCGGAACGTAAATATAAACATTATTTTGCTTTCCATTGCATCTGAACCTATCCTATGATCGAAAAACTTCAAATTCATTCCGAATTTTGTGCTTCTGGAGTCAATTTCAGCGGCCCTACTTGTCCGATATGGCTGAGCAGCGGCTCAAACTGCAGCCTGGGTTGTGCGGAACGTAAGTATAAACATTACTTTGCCTTTTATTGCGTCCAAACCTGCCATAGAATGGAAAAACTGCTTATTTATTCTCAATCTTATGATTCTCATGTCGATTTCAGCGGCCCTAATTGTCCGATCTGGTTGAGCAGCGCCTCTAACGGAAGCCTAGGGTGTCAGGAACGTAAATATAACCCTTCTTTTGCTGTCCACTGCATCTGACCCTATCCTAGGATCGAAAAACTGCAAATTCATTCTGAATTTTTTGCTTCTGAAGTCGATTTCTGCGGCCCCAATTGTCCAATTTGGTTGTCCAGCGTCTGAAACTGAAGACTGGGTTGTGCGGTGTTAGGTTATCCATCTAGTCGACCTGTCATTTGTTTGGATTCTGTTATAATGATTTACTAGATTCGTTATTTATGGTTTTTAGCTTTGACAGCGTCTTCAAAGTTTATGCATTTCTTGGTACGTTATTATTTAATTTCACGGTTTACTATTATTTATATTTTAGTTAATTTAGTTGCGTTGCTTCCAAAACTCTTCGCACCTCTTTAGATTACATTCACTAGTAAGGACTCTTATTGTACTAATATTGTTGTAATACAATATATCACGTTTATTGTTTTACAATCTCTCTATTTTTAATTAAGTGGAAATTATTATCTATATTTTAATTAGGTTAATATTTCTTTCCTGTTTCAGGTTTGCGTTCGCTTCTGTTAAATTATATTATATTTATCTTCCTGAGGGTTTTACTTTTAATTTGTTACCCATAGATGGTATGTATCTTATTCTTACAGTACAATAGATTATCATATTGTAGTGTTCTCTCTTTCAGTCTTTTGTGTTACTCTTTCATCGGCCTGTCTTTTATTCAGTACTTCTGGACAGAAACTCTGGAAAGCGTTCCATTTATTTTAGTCTGGGATAATTGCATCAATTATCTCATTAGGCTCTCATTGAATATTAATTTCTAGATTGTGCGTTAATTTTTGCCTTTGATCTTTCCATTTCTTACAGTAAAGCAGAGTGGGTTGCGCATCATCTTGTGTTTGACAGCTGTACCAGCAGTGATCCGTTTGGTATTCACCTATTTCTTTTTCGTATATTGGTTGAAGCAACCATGACCTGTAAGTATCTGTGTGGTATAAAAATTTACATACCCGTGCTTTCTTGTGACCCATTTCTCAATATCTCTAATCAGCCTTTTAGTCCAGATTCCTGTGTTAGATTCCTCTCATATATTTTGCCATTCTTTGATTGTATTCTCCTTAGTTAATTTGATTTCTTTTTCCAGGTCTTGTTCATATTTTCCTTTCCCTTGTGTAAGGCTAGATACGTAACTTTCTATTAATTTCTTATTGAATTATTCATCTGTGTATGCTTCTTCGTTATAACGAGGTTTGTGACATCTTAATTTATTATCGTTCCCTGTTACTCTGGCTAAATTTTTAATTTTACTATTTCTAGCATTATCCTTTTCTTTTATTTCATAAAGTTCTTTTCTTACTTTGATCTTTACCAAAATGGGTGGAAATCTTGCTAGTACACAGAAGGCGTTTAATGATTAATGATTAATTTAATTTTATTATAAGATTAATGATTTATTTTATTGATTGAAATAAATATTATTTTAGATAATTATGGACCTTATCTATCTTTACTAGTTACTTCCTTATTAACCTTTGATGTAAGTTTATTTCTTATTATCTATTAGGTTCTATCGTATAAATTACAAACTAATTTTCAATTTGTTGTTCGTTTGAAATCAAAATTCGACACCAACAAAATATTCTGCTATTTTGATATATATTTAATATATATTATCATTTTATTTTATTTTATTTTATTCAAAAAGTAGTTTAATTTAAATATTAATTTTGGAGATTAATGATAATTATCTATTTAATTTTTTTTTGAAAATAAAATTATTATGTATTTTGTATAATAAAATATTTTGTGGTTAATTAGTTAAAATTATTATATGATATTTTAAATTTACAAGATTTATGTTTTAGATTAAACTATTTAACTAAAATAATGATTTTATTTTATTGCTTATTCACTTATTTTAATTTTATTAAATTTTATGTTGATTTTCGTTTTTAAGAGTGATTTATTGATAATATTGATTAGTATACAATTTTTTGTAATTTCTATACTATCAATAATCTTTATGTTTGAAATTTATTCTAATGAATGAATTTTCATATATTTTATAGTATTTTCTGTGTGCGATAGAGTTATTGGTTTGAGAATTTTAGTTAATTGTACTTATTTTTATGGGAATCAAAGAATTTCAATATTAAATTTAACATGATAAAAGCTTTTTTAATAATTTTGATATTATTTTTTCTTTATAATTTAAATAAATTTTTAAAATTTACATTTTTATTTTGATGTTTATTAGATTTATATTATTATTCAATTTTAGAAATGAAATATATTGAAACACAATTAGGTTTAATTTTGGCTTTAATTTTTTTTCATTTATATTAGTTATTTTAAATTTATGAATTTTTAATTTGATTTTGTTAATAAATTTATCTAGAATTTGTTTTAATTTAAATTTGATTTTGTTGATTGTTTTATATTTTACATTTTTAACAATAAATTTTTTAATATTTTATTTCTTTTTTGAGGTAAGGTTAATTATTATATGTTTAATTATTGTAAAATGAGGGACAGGTAACATACGATTATTAGCTGGTTATTATCTGATGTTTTATACAATATTTTTTTCATTTCCCTTACTGGTTTTTTTATTAATTATTATTTATTTGAATAATTTAGCGCTAATAAATTTAATAGAAATAATAGATTATAATTTAAATATTTTTATATTTATTTATATATTAAGTTCATTTTTAGTGAAAATTCCTATATTTATATTACATGGATGATCATTAAAAGCTCATGTTGAAGCCCCTGTGTTTGGATCAATAATTTTAGCAGCTATTTTATTAAAATTAGGAACATATGGTTTATTGCGATTTATATATATTTTTTATTCTAATTTTTATTTTGTAAATTTGGTAATTTTAGTATTTAGATTAATTGGGGGGTTAATTGTTTCAATTTTATGTTTACGTCAAATTGATATAAAGATTTTGGTAGCTTATTCTTCAGTAATTCATATAAGAATTTTATTAAGATCTATAATAACTGAAATACTTTTAGGATTTGTAGGTAGTTATATTATTATAATTGCTCATGGATTATGTTCTTCGGGTTTATTTTATTCAGTAAATTTGTGTTATAAATCTTCAGGGAGACGGATTATATTTTTAAATAAGGGGATAATAGCGTTAATGCCTCCAATATCTATATTTTGATTTATATTTTGTACATCTAATATATCTGCTCCTGTTTCATTGAACTTAGTTGGTGAGGTATTTTTGTTAATAATTATTTATTTATGATTCAAATATTTGATTTATTTATTAATTTTTTATTGTTTTCTTAGATTTTGTTATTCATTATATTTATATATTTATGTTCAACATGGAAAAATAAATTTCTTTTTAAAGATTTTTAATGCTAATATTTTAGATTATTATATTTTATTGATGCATTGAATTCCCCTAAATTTTATATTTTTAAATTTAATTATTTTTTCATATTAATTTTAAATATATTTTATTTAAATAGTTTAATTAAAATATTGACTTGTGGTGTCAATGATATATGTATTTATATTTTAAATTATCATAAAAATGTTTTTAATTAGTTTATTCATACTATTTTCTGGAATACTATATCTATTTTTAGGCCTATATTTATATACATCTAAATATGTAATTATTTTAGAATGGGATTTAATAAATTTGTTTTGTATAAAATTTAGAATAATTATTTATTTGGATTTTATTAGATTAATATTTATCGGAGTTGTTTCTATTATTTCCTCATGCGTAATAATTTACAGAATTGAATATATAAGGTCAGATAAAAGAATTTGTCGGTTTTTTTATTTATTAATTTTATTTATTCTATCAATATGTTTAATAATTTTAAGTCCCAGAGTTTTATCAATTTTATTAGGATGGGATGGGCTAGGTTTAATTTCTTTTGGTTTAATTATTTATTATCAAAGATATAGAGCTTTTAATTCTGGAGTTTTAACAATTGTATGTAATCGGGTTGGAGATATTGGATTTTTAATATTGATTGTTTCAAATTCCGCAAATGGGTCGTGAAATTTAATATTTTATGAAATAGATAGATTTATAATATTTTTCATATTTTTAAGCGCTTTAACTAAAAGAGCTCAAATACCCTTTTCTTTATGGTTACCTGCAGCTATAATAGCTCCAACCCCTATTTCTACTTTAGTTCATTCTTCAACCTTAGTTACTGCAGGGGTTTATTTATTAATCCATTATTACAGTTTAGTGTTTACAATAAATAATAACGTTATTTTATTTATCTCAATCTTTACTATATTTATGGCTAGTTCTATTGCTAATTTTGAATATGATTTAAAGAAAATTATTGCCCTATCAACTTTAAGTCAGTTAGGATTAATAATAAGAATTTTATCTGTAGGGTTAGTGGATTTAGCCTTCTTTCATTTAGTTATTCATGCTTTATTTAAATCAATAATATTTATATGTGCAAGAAGATTTATTCATAGATCTAATAATAACCAAGATATTCGAAATTTTAATTCTATGAGAATTTTAATACCTTTAAATGGTATAGTTCTATTAATTGGAAAATTAAGTCTATGCGGGTGTTTCTTTTTGTCAGGTTTTCTCTCTAAGGATATAATTATTGAATATTTCTTTATTAATAGAGATATTAGAATTACAATATTTTGTATATTTTATATATCTATGGTGTTTACACTAAGATACTCATTTCGTTTAGTTTTATGAATCTTTTATCCTTTTGAATTTAAAAATGTTACCTACAGAGTATATTATGAATCTTTATACATTAATTTATGTATTTCCTTTTTGTTTATTATAGTTATTTTTATGGGAATACTTATTTTTTATCTAATCTTTAAAGTTTACATTATCTTATTGAATTTTTATGATAAAATATTTATTTTATTTATTTATTTATTACGGATTTATTTTGGTTATTTATTATTTTATTATCCTAATAAACACCCCCAAAAATTTTTATTTAATAAATTTATCTTTTTCCTGAAAGGAATATATTTTTTATCATATTTTTATAAGATTAGGTATACTTTTTTACTTAAATCGATGTATAAAATTAATAATGAAATTGAAAAGGGTCTTTCCGAATCAATTTTGACATTTTGAATGAAAACATTTACAAATTACTTAGTAAAATTTATCAAGTGATTAATTATATATGACACTCTGATGTTTATCCTAAAGCCAAATAAAACTCAACACGAACAACAAACCGCTGATTATTTAATGATACTTATATTTTATATATATTTATCAATATTTATCCTCGTTTATTCATTATTTCTGTTGTTGTATTAAACTTACACCACTTACTGAACGAAAGAATATAATTTATTGTATTATTACTTATTATTGTATATTGCATTAACTGTAAATAATAGTCAGTTGGAAAGGCGTGCAGACATCTCTTCTAAAAATCGAAAATTAAAAACTTTTTAATAGGAACCAGATATTCAACGATGTTCTTTTAATTTCACTTTTCTTAAAACATCAATTTTGATGTATATATATTCAACTTATTCTTTTCAATATGTTTTAATACATTAATAGAGTTTTATTTATTTGCTTAGTATGTACTATTTCACAAGATTTAAGGTTTTACTGGTAGTATTTGAAGAGTACGTTTTGTTATGTTTTCTTATTAATATTATTCAAGATTATCTATTATTATTATTTCAAAATGTAATACTTTATTTTATAATGAATACAAAAATTATGTTTTTGTTATGTTTTATTTAAAATTAATTTCATTTTAGAAAGTGGGATGACATGACTATTGGCGAACCACCCATTATAATAAAAAAAGGGTAACGCGCCATGATAAATACCCCTAGGGTGGTGAGGAAATCTTTCACAATTACAATACAATATATCCTCTAACACGATTTTATAATTAACTGCATAATTGTTCCTTTCAATATCTAATTATGCTAATCTCTTTAGCCGGTTTCACCTGTTCACATAACCTATTTGGCTCCGTACCAATAATTTTGTCTATTCCACGTCTCTCTATTAACTTATACATACCTTTATGAATTTTTAAATTCTTCAGTTTGATTCAAAGATAGTTTTATCTTGTTTCACACTTATATTTTCTTGAAATCTCTGTAAATATTTCAAATATAATGCACCACAACACCAAACACTTTCCTAATTTTATTAAATCTAATACTATATATGAGTGCATTCCTTGAAATGTTCTTTCACGAATTACATCTCGTCATCATTGTGCTATAGTAAATAATATAGTAATTAATGATATAAATAGAATTCAATTAATTTTAAATTGAAAAATTATAATAGCTCTTATTAATAAATTTATTAAATTAATAGATAATATTATTGGTCAAGGCCTGGGTGTTACTAGATGAAATGGATGATTTTTCATTTGTTTTAGTGTTTATTTAAGATAAACAATTTTTTTTTAATTTAATGATTTTAATGATTAGATTCATTAAAGTATAGAAGTCTAAGAATGGAAATTACATACGATTGAATAAATAAAACTGAGATTTCTAGAATAAATAATATATTTTGAATAATGATTATAAATGGAATAATAATTAATCAGGAACTTTCTATTGACGATCCTAGTAAAGTTAAAAGTAAATATCCTGCTAATATATTAGCTGTTAGTCGAATTGATAATGCTCATGGACGAATAATGTTTCTGATTGTTTCAATTAATACTATAAAATTTATTAATATTAAAGGTGTATTTAGTGGTACTAAATGAATTAATATCTTTTCTGAATTTATAGTTCAACCGTAAAATATATATGTTAATCATATTGATATTGTTAATGATAAATTAATTGATAAGTGACTTGTAGGAGTGAAAGTATATGGTATTAATCCTATTAAATTATAAAGTATAATTATTATTAGTATTCTTAAGAAAATAATTATATTAAATATATATTTGTAACTAATTAGTAATTTAAATTCATTGTAAATTATTATTATAAGTTTAATTCATAATATATTTAAACGAGAGAGAATAAATCAATATATTATTGGTATCATTATTAATGGTAGTAATAAACTAATTCAATTTATTATAAGTATAATATATGTAGATGGGTCGAAAATTGATAATAGGTTTATCATATTCACTTTCATAAATTTTTATTCTTATTTTTTAATATTTTCTTTTTATTTTTATATGGAGAAAAATTAATAAATAAATAATGAAGATTAATGATTATAATGTAAATAATTCTTAATGTGAAAAATAGAAGAATTGATCATAATATTGGTTTTATCTGTGGTATAAAAAAATATTTAAATATTGGCCATTAGAAGTATATCGAATTTATACTATAATATGGTTTAAGAGACCAATTCTTTCATTACAGACATCTAATGATTAAATTATTATTGTTAAATAAAATATAAATAAAAAATATTAAAAAATTAATAATTTTAAATTGACAATTTAATGTTATATGTTTAACTAATTTTTTATCTTAGGATTTTATAAAGTTATTATTCTAAGTAATCAATTTCCAAAATCATTTATTGATGTTGATTCTACTACGATAGGTATAAATCTATGATTTGTTCCACAAATTTCTGAACATTGGCCAAAAAATAATCCTGGTCGGTATGTAAATAATATTATTTGATTAAGTCGTCCTGGAGTTGCATCTATTTTTATTCCTAAGGATGGAATTGTTCATGAGTGAATTACATCAACAGATGTTGTAATTAAAGGAATTGGGGTTTTAAATGGAATAATAATTCGATTATCTACATCTAATAGTCGAAATAATCTTAAATTTGAATAATCATTGATTATAAAAGAATCATAATTTAAATAAAATTCTGGATATTCATATCTTCAATATCATTGATGACCAATAGCTTTAATTGTAAAATATGAGAATGTCCATATTTCATCAACAAAATAAAGAGTTTTTAATGATGGAAATGCAATAATTATTAATACAATTATTGGAAAAATAGTTCAAATAATTTCAATTAAATTATTTTCTAATAAAAATCGATTTCTAAATTTTCTTAAAATAATATTTATTATTATAAATAATGTTATCGAAATAATTATTGATAATATTATATATAGTAATATTATAAAATACAACTAAATTATCAGCAAAAGGAGAGTTAGGATCTTGAAGTGAAAATATATTTCATGTAGCAATTCTTAATAAATGAAATATATCTTTATATATGAAGCTTAAATTCATCGCACTAATCTGCCATATTAAATTTAATTTTTAATTTATAAATTTTATAAGTTTAAAATTAAATTTTATTTTTTTTATTTTCTTTTTTAAAAATCAAAGGATATTTCATTAAATGAGTGTTCAAATGGGGGGTAGTTTTGTAATCATTCGAGTGAATTTTGAAAATATTTAAGTAAAATTAATCGTTTTACTATAAATCTTTCTAATATAATAAAAATAAATATTATTATTCTATTAATTGAAATTAATGATCCTAGTGAAGGTAAAAAATTTCAACAGTAATACGCGTCAGGGTAATCTGAATATCGTCGTGGTATTCCTATTAATCCTAAAAAATGTTGAGGGAAGAATGTTATATTTACTCCAATAAATATAAAATAAAATTGAATTTTAAGAAATTTTTTGTTTAGTGTTAAGCCAGTAATTAAAGGATATCAGTGAAATAATCTTGCAATAATTCTAAATACTGCTCCTATTGAAAGTACATAATGAAAATGTCCTACAACATAGTATGTATCATGAAGTAAAATATGAATAGATGAATTTGATAATATAATTCCTGTTAATCCTCCTATTGTAAACAAAAAAATAAATCCCATAGATCATAAAGTTGTTGGATTTGCGTAAGCTTTTGATCCATGGAATGTTGCTAGTCATCTAAAAACTTTAATGCCAGTGGGAATGGCAGTAATTATAGTTGCTGATGTGAAATAAGCGCGAGTATCTACATCTATTCCAACAGTAAATATGTGATGTGCTCATGCAATAAATCCTAGAAAACCAATTCCTAGTATTGCGTATACTATTCCTATGTTTCCAAATGTTGCTTTTTTACCTCTTTCGTTTAAAATAATATGTGAGATTAGTCCAAATCCTGGAAGAATTAGAATATAAACTTCTGGATGTCCAAAGAATCAAAATAAGTGTTGGTATAAAATTGGGTCACCCCCTCCTATAGGGTAAAAAAAGAAGAATTTAAATTTCGATCTGATAAAAGTATTGTAATTGCTCCAGCAAGAACAGGTAGTGATAGTAAAAGTAAAATTGCTGTAATTATAACTGATCATGGGAATAAAGGTATTTGATCATATTGTAGCGAATAATTTATTATATTGAAAATTGTCACTACAAAATTAATAGCTCCTATGATTGATGATACTCCGGCGATATGAAGGGAAAAAATTGTTAGATCGGTAGATGATGATGGGTGGTATATAAATGATGATAATGGAGGGTAAATTGTTCATCCTGTGCCTGATCCTGAATTTAAATAATTTCTTATTAATAATGAAAAAATTGAAGGAGGTAGTAATCAAAATCTTATATTGTTTATTCGTGGAAATGCCATATCTGGAGCTCCAATCATTAAGGGAACTAATCAGTTCCCAAAATCTCCAATTATGAATGGTATAACCATAAAAAAAATTATAACAAAAGCATGAGACGTTACAATTGAATTATAAATCTGATCATTTTTAATTCATGCCCCTGTCTTCTTAATTCTAATCGAATAATAAATCTTATTGATGAACCAATTATTCCTGATCATATAGCGAATATAAAATATAATATGCCAATATTTTTATGATTAGTGGAGTATAATCATTTTTTCATTCACGAAGAAATTAAGATTTATAAAATTAAATTTATATTTTTAATTTTGAAGATTAATAGTTTAAAATTAACTTAAAATCTTTAAATAAAGTATTAGAGTATTATGTCTGATAAAAGGAATAAATTGTAAATTTATTTATGAAAATAAAATTTTCTAATACTATTAATATAATTTCTATAATTTAAACAAAATATTAAATTGCAAATTTAAAAATAAAATATAATTTTTCAGAAATTAGATTTTAAAGTAAATGTATATGATTCTAAATATAATTACTATAATAGTTATAATTAATAAAATTCACATATCTATATATTTGTATTTTAAGAATATATTTGAGTAATTTTTATTGAATAAATTATTATTAATAAAATTTAAATAATTTCAAATTATTAATAGTCTTGATATTACAATAACGATAGATAGGATAAGATTAAAACCATTAAGTTTAATTACTAAGTTCTCTAACACTAATCATTTTAAAGAAAATACTCCTATTGGTGGAATAAATATATATGTTAGTAATAAATAAGAAAATGTAAGTTTTGATTTATTGTTAAAGATTATTATTTCTATTTTATTTTCTAATTTTATATCTATGATTAAATAGATTATATTATATGATAATACTGAATATATGATGAAGTAAAGAATAAAAATATACAAATTTAAATATATTAATGTTATTATTAATGAAGTTTGATAAATTGAAGAAAATGATATTATTAGTATTAAAGAATTTTTATTTAATATTAATAGAGGTGATACAATTAAATTTAGAGTAATTATAATTAATAATTCTTTTATCGGGATTGAATTTATTAAAAGAATAAAAGGAATTAATTTTATGAATGTTATTAATAAGAATGCATTTATGAAATTAATTGATTTAAATATAAAATTAAATCAAGCATTAAATGGAATAATCCCTAATTTTAATGAAGTTCCCATTATTATTAGGATTGATGAGTATACATTAAAATTATTAAATAAAATTCCCGTTAAAATTAGAGATCTTCTAATAAATGAAATAAAAAAATAAAGAACTCTAATTTTCATATTTTTTGAAATAGCTAATGATGATAAAAAAATTAAGTTAGTAATTTCTATAATTAGTCAAATGAAAAATATATTGTTTAATATGAGAGAAAATACTGATAAAAAGATAATTATTATAGATGAAAAATAAGAATAAAAATTTTTTATCATGATTAATTTTTTGTTAAATCTTTATATTTTAGTGTATGAGCATATAAATTTTTAAAGTTTATGGAATTAAAATTATTACTAAATTACTATTACACTAAATACAATCATTATTCTGCCATCCGCTGTATCGGTATCTATCATAAGATCGAAAAACTGCTTACTTGTTCTCAATTTTATGCTTCTCAAATGGATTTCTGCGGCCCTAATTGTCCGATCTGGTTGAGTAGCGTCTCTAACTGAAGCCTAGGTTGTGCGGAACGTAAATATAAACATTATTTTGCTTTCCATTGCATCTGAACCTATCCTATGATCGAAAAACTTCAAATTCATTCCGAATTTTGTGCTTCTGGAGTCAATTTCAGCGGCCCTACTTGTCCGATATGGCTGAGCAGCGGCTCAAACTGCAGCCTGGGTTGTGCGGAACGTAAGTATAAACATTACTTTGCCTTTTATTGCGTCCAAACCTGCCATAGAATGGAAAAACTGCTTATTTATTCTCAATCTTATGATTCTCATGTCGATTTCAGCGGCCCTAATTGTCCGATCTGGTTGAGCAGCGCCTCTAACGGAAGCCTAGGGTGTCAGGAACGTAAATATAACCCTTCTTTTGCTGTCCACTGCATCTGACCCTATCCTAGGATCGAAAAACTGCAAATTCATTCTGAATTTTTTGCTTCTGAAGTCGATTTCTGCGGCCCCAATTGTCCAATTTGGTTGTCCAGCGTCTGAAACTGAAGACTGGGTTGTGCGGTGTTAGGTTATCCATCTAGTCGACCTGTCATTTGTTTGGATTCTGTTATAATGATTTACTAGATTCGTTATTTATGGTTTTTAGCTTTGACAGCGTCTTCAAAGTTTATGCATTTCTTGGTACGTTATTATTTAATTTCACGGTTTACTATTATTTATATTTTAGTTAATTTAGTTGCATTGCTTCCAAAACTCTTCGCACCTCTTTAGATTACATTCACTAGTAAGGACTCTTATTGTACTAATATTGTTGTAATACAATATATCACGTTTATTGTTTTACAATCTCTCTATTTTTAATTAAGTGGAAATTATTATCTATATTTTAATTAGGTTAATATTTCTTTCCTGTTTCAGGTTTGCGTTCGCTTCTGTTAAATTATATTATATTTATCTTCCTGAGGGTTTTACTTTTAATTTGTTACCCATAGATGGTATGTATCTTATTCTTACAGTACAATAGATTATCATATTGTAGTGTTCTCTCTTTCAGTCTTTTGTGTTACTCTTTCATCGGCCTGTCTTTTATTCAGTACTTCTGGACAGAAACTTTGGAAAGCGTTCCATTTATTTTAGTCTGGGATAATTGCATCAATTATCTCATTAGGCTCTCATTGGATATTAATTTCTAGATTGTGCGTTAATTTTTGCCTTTGACCTTTCCATTTCTTACAGTAAAGCAGAGTGGGTTGCGCATCATCTTGTGTTTGACAGCTGTACCAGCAGTGATCCGTTTGGTATTCACCTATTTCTTTTTCGTATATTGGTTGAAGCAACCATGACCTGTAAGTATCTGTGTGGTATAAAAATTTACATACCCGTGCTTTCTTGTGACCCATTTCTCAATATCTCTAATCAGCCTTTTAGTCCAGATTCCTGTGTTAGATTCCTCTCATATATTTTGCCATTCTTTGATTGTATTCTCCTTAGTTAATTTGATTTCTTTTTCCAGGTCTTGTTCATATTTTCCTTTCCCTTGTGTAAGGCTAGATACGTAACTTTCTATTAATTTCTTATTGAATTATTCATCTGTGTATGCTTCTTCGTTATAACGAGGTTTGTGACATCTTAATTTATTATCGTTCCTTGTTACTCTGGCTAAATTTTTAATTTTACTATTTCTAGCATTATCCTTTTCTTTTATTTCATAAAGTTCTTTTCTTACTTCGATCTTTATCAAAATGGGTGGAAATCTTGCTAGTACACAGAAGGCGTTTAATGATTAATGATTAATTTAATTTTATTATAAGATTAATGATTTATTTTATTGATTGAAATAAATATTATTTTAGATAATTATGGACCTTATCTAACTTTACTAGTTACTTCCTTATTAACCTTTGATGTAAGTTTATTTCTTATTATCTATTAGGTTCTATCGTATAAATTACAAACTAATTTTCAATTTGTTGTTCGTTTGAAATCAAAATTCGACACCAACAAAATATTCTGCTATTTTGATATATATTTAATATATATTATCATTTTATTTTATTTTATTTTATTCAAAAAGTAGTTTAATTTAAATATTAATTTTGGAGATTAATGATAATTATCTATTTAATTTTTTTTTGAAAATAAAATTATTATGTATTTTGTATAATAAAATATTTTGTGGTTAATTAGTTAAAATTATTATATGATATTTTAAATTTACAAGATTTATGTTTTAGATTAAACTATTTAACTAAAATAATGATTTTATTTTATTGCTTATTCACTTATTTTAATTTTATTAAATTTTATGTTGATTTTCGTTTTTAAGAGTGATTTATTGATAATATTGATTAGTATACAATTTTTTG
Source organism: Calliopsis andreniformis (assembly GCF_051401765.1). Classification (NCBI taxonomy): domain Eukaryota; kingdom Metazoa; phylum Arthropoda; class Insecta; order Hymenoptera; family Andrenidae; genus Calliopsis; species Calliopsis andreniformis. Next base: position 61,915 of record NW_027480685.1, read on the forward strand.
TAATTTCTATACTATCAATAATCTTTATGTTTGAAATTTATTCTAATGAATGAATTTTCATATATTTTATAGTATTTTCTGTGTGCGATAGAGTTATTGGTTTGAGAATTTTAGTTAATTGTACTTATTTTTATGGGAATCAAAGAATTTCAATATTAAATTTAACATGATAAAAGCTTTTTTAATAATTTTGATATTATTTTTTCTTTATAATTTAAATAAATTTTTAAAATTTACATTTTTATTTTGATGTTTATTAGATTTATATTATTATTCAATTTTAGAAATGAAATATATTGAAACACAATTAGGTTTAATTTTGGCTTTAATTTTTTTTCATTTATGTTAAAGGTTTTTTATAATGTTTGAACAGAAACAAGTCCAAATGAAAGGAACTTTTATTTTGTAACACCTTGCTTAATATATCTTTGCACTGTTTACAGAAACTGAACATTTAATATATATATATAGATTAAATTGGGTGACTCTTTGGCACGCACGTCTATCATACATTTTTCACTGAGGCACACACCCGTTTACGGAAGAAGGTTCTAACGCCATTAGCTGGAAGTGACGTCACAGACCCACAATCACGCTTTTATTCAACACTCCTCCTCGATTTCATACGTGTTACTACAAGTAGCACATGAAATCGTTACATATTAACGTTTACGCAGACTTATCCTTACTCTATCAGTCCCGACTTAGTTCTAAGTTTTACAAGTTTAACTTTACAAAGCGCCTTTGTTAGGATATCCGCTATATTTTCATCTGAACTAACATAATCTATTTCAATAATTTTCTTTTCTATCAAGTCCTTTAAAAAATGTATTCTGATGTCAACGTGTTTACTTCTTTTCGAATTTTCATGGTTCTTTGACATGAATATTGCACTCTTATTATCACAATATAACTTTGCCTCTGTATTCATTTTAAAGTTTGAGATTACGCCTTTAACGCTGATCATATCCTGTGCTATGACGGTAGCTGCTATAAGCTCCGCTTCAGCTGAAGATAACGCAATACAATTTTGTTTCTTTGAATGCCACGTTATTGTATTATTACTATATGATATTATACCACCGCTTACGCTCTTTCTATCCTTTTTATCTGACGCCCAATCTGCGTCTGTGTAAGCTTCAATTTTCTTATTTCCTTTCTTATATATTAATCCTATCAGCTTTGTTTGTTTTAAATATCGTAACACGCGTTTTGCTGCTTTCCAAGTTTGATTGGTCGGTCTATCTAAAGCCCTACTTAGATATGACACCGCGTACATAATGTCAGGTCGTGTAGTTATAGCTACGTACATTAGGCTTCCTATTAGCCTACGATAAGGAACATAATCATTCTGTTCTTCTTCTTCTATATTAAATCCTACCTCCATTGGTGTATTTATACCTCTGCATTCTTCCATTTCAAAAACTCGTAACACCTTATCTATTAATTGAGTTTGTGTTATTTTATACGTTTCTTTTTCCCTTTTTATTTCCATTCCTAAGAATCTTTGTACGTCACCTAAATCTTTGACTTTAAATTCTACCTGTAACAGACTTATTAGACTTTGTACTTCTCGTTCATTGCCAGTTATTAATATATCATCCACATACACTATCATCCATACATTATTATTGTTATAGTATAAACAACAATCATACTTTGATCTAACAAAATTATTCTTAATTGCAAAGGTATTAAAACTAGTATTCCATACCTGTGGTGACTCTCTTAAACCGTATAAAGCCTTATTTAATTTTAATACTTCAGATTTTACCTCTAAACCCTTTGGTGGTTTTATATATACTTCTGTGTTCAAAGTTCCATTCAAGAATGCTGCAGGAATGTCAAGTTGTCTAACCGGCCAGTTGTTTTCTAATGCGCAGATCAACATTATTCTTATACTTGACATTCTCGCTACTGGAGCATACCATGAATTAAGATAATTCTCCTCCTCCATCTGAAATCCCCTTGCTACGATTCGAGCTTTCTTAGTTCCATCTTCCTTAGTTCGAAATACCCATTTAGTATCTATAGCTTTCTTCCCACTTGGTAAATTTGATGCAATCCAAGTATTTAATTCTCGGTGTGTATTTAACTCTTTTTCTATTGCTGCTTTCCAACCTTCATCATTTACTGCTTTCTCATATGATTCTGGATCTTTGTCCCCTGCGAACAAGCAGTACGTGTGATATATTTCGTATTCATTTAGATGCTTTGGAGTCTTCACTTTTCGTCCTGTTCTTGTTGTTGTACTTTGCTCTGTCACCAAATCCATCTGTTTATTGTCAGTGTCTTCATCATCTTCCTTATTAATAGTAACATCTCTCTGTTTATCTTCAACATCTTCTTTATTCGATGGTTCTTCAAGTAGTACACGAGTATCCTTGGCTTCATGAGCCATTTGATCTTCATTAAACATTACATCTCGTGAACATACGCATTTGTTTTCATTTGCATCCCACAGTCTATATCCCGCTCCTTGATATCCTATCATAGTCAAAGCTTCTGCTCTTGCATCAAGTTTGTTTCCTCTTGGTAATTTTACAGCCCATGCTACGCAACCAAAAACTCGAAGTTTAGACAAATTGTTTATTCCGTACCACAATTTTGCTGGTGGTATTCCATTATTTGCTGCTGTAGGTGATCTATTTAATTCATATGCAGAGCATCTTAATGCTTCTCCCCATAATTCCTTTGGAACTTTAGATTCTATTAATTTTGTCCTCACTTTGTCCAATAAAGTACGATTCATTCGTTCAGCAGTACCGTTCTGCTGTGGTGTATAGACGTTTGTATACTCAATTTCTATTCCTTTCGATTTGCAGTAACCTTGGAGGGTGCTTGACTTGAATTCTTTTGCGTTATCACACCTTATTCTTCTTGTTTTCTTATTCTTTTGTGTTTTTATTAACTCAATAAAGTCTATTACATTTTGTGCTGCTTCATCCTTAGCATTTAATAACTTTACTATTGTAAAATGCGAATAATCATCTATTAATACTTGGAAGTATTTTTCACCTGTATAGGTTTCAGGTGTTATAGGTCCAGCTATATCGGTGTGGATTAGATCACCTATTTGTTTTGATCTTTTTGGCTGTATATGGAAAGGTTTTCTTGTTGATTTGCCTCGAATGCAACTATCACACTTTTCTTTGCTGCATGGTAAGCCTAAGAGTGTTAACCCATTTCTATTCAGATGGCCCAATCTTCTGTGCCATATATTTTTTGTTAATATAGCACTATTGCATTGTTCCTCAGCTGTTTTTAGGTTTATTTCTAGTACAAATAGCCTATTAACTTCTTTACACTTAAATGTGTATTTTTTATTTTTAATTAAAACTTTATTTATTCCAAATAATACTGTATTGCCCTTTTTTGTTAGTTGTGCAACTGATAACAAATTTTGATCCATGCCATCTACTATTAGTGCTTCAAATACTATTTCTTGATTCTGGCACGTACCTTTTATTAGCCCTTTTTTCTTTGCTTTCATTACTCCACCATCGGCTACTTTGATGTTTGCTTCCTGGTCCAATATTTGTATATTTTGCATATACTTTTCCATGTCACTGGATACCAGGTGTTTCGTTGCCCCAGAGTCTAATATAAATATATTCATATTGTCTGAAACCGTATAATCATTAATAATTGCAAATGCTATCTCATTTTCTTTCGCATTGTCAGCTCTATTTGCAGTTTCCGATATGGACCTACTATTTCCTCTGAATTTGGTCCCTCTTGTTCTTTTAGACAACTTGCCGTCTCTAAAATTTGTAGCAGTCATCTTAAATTTGTAGCAGTCAAATGACTTGTGACCTTCTTTACCACACTTATAACATACTATTGGAAGAGCTTTGAATGATACTTCCTCTCCGTGTTCTCTGTGATTACCTTTAGCTCTTAGTTTTGACTCTTCGTCTAATAATCTAGACTTCACAAATTCCATTGTGACGTCTGTATTTATTGTTTCAATCGCAGTTATTACAGACTTATATTCCTCACTTAGTGTTAGTAACAAATGGCATACTTTATCTGACTCATCCATTTTTGAACCGGCATTTTCCAGTTCCCTTATTGTCGAGTCCACAGTTAGAAAGTGATCTTCTAACTTAATTCCTCTTTGTAGCTTCAGTGTAAGAAGTCTTTTCTTTAGTATCAGCTTTGATACTATAGTTTTTCGTTCAAATATGTCAGTGAGAATTTGCATCATTCTTTTCGCTGTTCTTGCATCCTTTACCAAATCCAGATGTTTATCAGTTATACATTGAACGATTATTGATTTTGCCCTTGCATCTCTTTGTTGGAACGCTCGTGTTTCAGCATCCAGTTGAAAATCATTTTCTTCCTTTTCCAACGTATCAGTTAATTGTTTTTCTTCCAGAAGACAACTCACTCTAAATTTCCAATTATTGAAATTTCCTGAGGCAAGCTGAGGCAGGTTTACTTGTTGATTAGTTGTCATTTTTCAAATATTCTTTATGTTTCTGTTGTTTCAATTATTGAACACGTGGTCTGGGCCCATAACCTGTTAAAGGTTTTTTATAATGTTTGAACAGAAACAAGTCCAAATGAAAGGAACTTTTATTTTGTAACACCTTGCTTAATATATCTTTGCACTGTTTACAGAAACTGAACATTTAATATATATATATAGATTAAATTGGGTGACTCTTTGGCACGCACGTCTATCATACATTTTTCACTGAGGCACACACCCGTTTACGGAAGAAGGTTCTAACGCCATTAGCTGGAAGTGACGTCACAGACCCACAATCACGCTTTTATTCAACAATTTATATTAGTTATTTTAAATTTATGAATTTTTAATTTGATTTTGTTAATAAATTTATCTAGAATTTGTTTTAATTTAAATTTGATTTTGTTGATTGTTTTATATTTTACATTTTTAACAATAAATTTTTTAATATTTTATTTCTTTTTTGAGGTAAGGTTAATTATTATATGTTTAATTATTGTAAAATGAGGGACAGGTAACATACGATTATTAGCTGGTTATTATCTGATGTTTTATACAATATTTTTTTCATTTCCCTTACTGGTTTTTTTATTAATTATTATTTATTTGAATAATTTAGCGCTAATAAATTTAATAGAAATAATAGATTATAATTTAAATATTTTTATATTTATTTATATATTAAGTTCATTTTTAGTGAAAATTCCTATATTTATATTACATGGATGATGATTAAAAGCTCATGTTGAAGCCCCTGTGTTTGGATCAATAATTTTAGCAGCTATTTTATTAAAATTAGGAACATATGGTTTATTGCGATTTATATATATTTTTTATTCTAATTTTTATTTTGTAAATTTGGTAATTTTAGTATTTAGATTAATTGGGGGGTTAATTGTTTCAATTTTATGTTTACGTCAAATTGATATAAAGATTTTGGTAGCTTATTCTTCAGTAATTCATATAAGAATTTTATTAAGATCTATAATAACTGAAATACTTTTAGGATTTGTAGGTAGTTATATTATTATAATTGCTCATGGATTATGTTCTTCGGGTTTATTTTATTCAGTAAATTTGTGTTATAAATCTTCAGGGAGACGGATTATATTTTTAAATAAGGGGATAATAGCGTTAATGCCTCCAATATCTATATTTTGATTTATATTTTGTACATCTAATATATCTGCTCCTGTTTCATTAAACTTAGTTGGTGAGGTATTTTTGTTAATAATTATTTATTTATGATTCAAATATTTGATTTATTTATTAATTTTTTATTGTTTTCTTAGATTTTGTTATTAATTATATTTATATATTTATGTTCAACATGGAAAAATAAATTTCATTTTAAAGATTTTTAATGCTAATATTTTAGATTATTATATTTTATTGATGCATTGAATTCCCCTAAATTTTATATTTTTAAATTTAATTATTTTTTCATATTAATTTTAAATATATTTTATTTAAATAGTTTAATTAAAATATTGACTTGTGGTGTCAATGATATATGTATTTATATTTTAAATTATCATAAAAATGTTTTTAATTAGTTTATTCATACTATTTTCTGGAATACTATATCTATTTTTAGGCCTATATTTATATACATCTAAATATGTAATTATTTTAGAATGGGATTTAATAAATTTGTTTTGTATAAAATTTAGAATAATTATTTATTTGGATTTTATTAGATTAATATTTATCGGAGTTGTTTCTATTATTTCCTCATGCGTAATAATTTACAGAATTGAATATATAAGGTCAGATAAAACAATTTGTCGGTTTTTTTATTTATTAATTTTATTTATTCTATCAATATGTTTAATAATTTTAAGTCCCAGAGTTTTATCAATTTTATTAGGATGGGATGGGCTAGGTTTAATTTCTTTTGGTTTAATTATTTATTATCAAAGATATAGAGCTTTTAATTCTGGAGTTTTAACAATTGTATGTAATCGGGTTGGAGATATTGGATTTTTAATATTGATTGTTTCAAATTCCGCAAATGGGTCGTGAAATTTAATATTTTATGAAATAGATAGATTTATAATATTTTTCATATTTTTAAGCGCTTTAACTAAAAGAGCTCAAATACCCTTTTCTTTATGGTTACCTGCAGCTATAATAGCTCCAACCCCTATTTCTACTTTAGTTCATTCTTCAACCTTAGTTACTGCAGGGGTTTATTTATTAATCCATTATTACAGTTTAGTGTTTACAATAAATAATAACGTTATTTTATTTATCTCAATCTTTACTATATTTATGGCTAGTTCTATTGCTAATTTTGAATATGATTTAAAGAAAATTATTGCCCTATCAACTTTAAGTCAGTTAGGATTAATAATAAGAATTTTATCTGTAGGGTTAGTGGATTTAGCCTTCTTTCATTTAGTTATTCATGCTTTATTTAAATCAATAATATTTATATGTGCAAGAAGATTTATTCATAGATCTAATAATAACCAAGATATTCGAAATTTTAATTCTATGAGAATTTTAATACCTTTAAATGGTATAGTTCTATTAATTGGAAAATTAAGTCTATGCGGGTGTTTCTTTTTGTCAGGTTTTCTCTCTAAGGATATAATTATTGAATATTTCTTTATTAATAGAGATATTAGAATTACAATATTTTGTATATTTTATATATCTATGGTGTTTACACTAAGATACTCATTTCGTTTAGTTTTATGAATCTTTTATCCTTTTGAATTTAAAAATGTTACCTACAGAGTATATTATGAATCTTTATACATTAATTTATGTATTTCCTTTTTGTTTATTATAGTTATTTTTATGGGAATACTTATTTTTTATCTAATCTTTAAAGTTTACATTATCTTATTGAATTTTTATGATAAAATATTTATTTTATTTATTTATTTATTACGGATTTATTTTGGTTATTTATTATTTTATTATCCTAATAAACACCCCCAAAAATTTTTATTTAATAAATTTATCTTTTTCCTGAAAGGAATATATTTTTTATCATATTTTTATAAGATTAGGTATACTTTTTTACTTAAATCGATGTATAAAATTAATAATGAAATTGAAAAGGGTCTTTCCGAATCAATTTTGACATTTTGAATGAAAACATTTACAAATTACTTAGTAAAATTTATCAAGTGATTAATTATATATGACACTCTGATGTTTATCCTAAAGCCAAATAAAACTCAACACGAACAACAAACCGCTGATTATTTAATGATACTTATATTTTATATATATTTATCAATATTTATCCTCGTTTATTCATTATTTCTGTTGTTGTATTAAACTTACACCACTTACTGAACGAAAGAATATAATTTATTGTATTATTACTTATTATTGTATATTGCATTAACTGTAAATAATAGTCAGTTGGAAAGGCGTGCAGACATCTCTTCTAAAAATCGAAAATTAAAAACTTTTTAATAGGAACCAGATATTCAACGATGTTCTTTTAATTTCACTTTTCTTAAAACATCAATTTTGATGTATATATATTCAACTTATTCTTTTCAATATGTTTTAATACATTAATAGAGTTTTATTTATTTGCTTAGTATGTACTATTTCACAAGATTTAAGGTTTTACTGGTAGTATTTGAAGAGTACGTTTTGTTATGTTTTCTTATTAATATTATTCAAGATTATCTATTATTATTATTTCAAAATGTAATACTTTATTTTATAATGAATACAAAAATTATGTTTTTGTTATGTTTTATTTAAAATTAATTTCATTTTAGAAAGTGGGATGACATGACTATTGGCGAACCACCCATTATAATAAAAAAAGGGTAACGCGCCATGATAAATACCCCTAGGGTGGTGAGGAAATCTTTCACAATTACAATACAATATATCCTCTAACACGATTTTATAATTAACTGCATAATTGTTCCTTTCAATATCTAATTATGCTAATCTCTTTAGCCTGTTTCACCTGTTCACATAACCTATTTGGCTCCGTACCAATAATTTTGTCTATTCCACGTCTCTCTATTAACTTATACATACCTTTATGAATTTTTAAATTCTTCAGTTTGATTCAAAGATAGTTTTATCTTGTTTCACACTTATACTTTCTTGAAATCTCTGTAAATATTTCAAATATAATGCACCACAACACCAAACACTTTCCTAATTTTATTAAATCTAATACTATATATGAGTGCATTCCTTGAAATGTTCTTTCACGAATTACATCTCGTCATCATTGTGCTATAGTAAATAATATAGTAATTAATGATATAAATAGAATTCAATTAATTTTAAATTGAACAATTATAATAGCTCTTGTTACGTACGGAGAATATTTTCCGTCTACTCTCCCAAATATTCAAGTCTCTGCCTGTTAAGAGAAAACGCCCTAGCACTCTCGTTTTTTTCGTTATCTTAATGTAAACGCGACTCCGAGCAGCTGGGTAGCAACCACGACGCTGTACCAACCGTGAGAAATTTCCTTATATGGAAATTTCTAACGAACCCCCACTCATTTTTCGGCCTATATAAACTCAGAGATTTTAGCCCTAACGGGTTCAGAACAGTACCGTCACGTTGATAGTTAAGTTCGTCAGAGTTGGTTGCTATCCAGTTAGATCGGGCTAAAGTTCCCTTTCGAGTCTACAGTTAACCTCATAGAATCCGCGAGTCGGCATAAATTCTATCTGGCAATTCCTACGACCACTCTGTAAGTCCCCGCATCGCCAGTGCGTTAACACCGTGCATTAAAATCATACACTTTACGCGACAACACTACACTGTACACTTGTACGTAAAGACTGATTTAGAATATATTCAAGTATTCATTGTAATTTTGCGTAGATTGCTTACAAACCTATAACTACCTTAAGCGATCCCATTCGAAGTTGACAGATCCACCACGATACAGCTTAACCGCTCAAGTTGTATCAATTAATAATTTAAAAAGTTACGAGGCTCACTAACATCTCCTGCGGCTCACTGATCTTACATCAGTTTCGTCCGCTTACCCTTACTTCCAAAGAAACTGCATTCAACCTAGTGGCTCCTCGATTTATTCGAGTTCGTCCACGAAAGCTAACCTATCCTGTAGCTAACTGATTTTTACATCAGTTTCGTCTACTTCCTACAGCTACCTGATACCAGGTTCGTCTGTACATTATCCAACTTCCTTACAGCACCCTGATTTCGCATCAGGCTCGTCTGTTCGAATTCGCCAACCTCCTTAACAGCACCTCAATTTAATTTGAGTTCGTCTGTAAAACTGATCCTAGTGACTCCCTGATTTCGCATCAGGTACGTTCACAAACTCACTCTCCTGCGGCTCACTGATCATCGATCAGTTTCGTCCGCAAGCACACCTATCCTCAGAGGCTACCTGATTTTACATCAGGTCCGTCCTCGTCTACAATAATCCTAACGGCTCACTGATCTCGCATCAGTTTCGTCCGTGTACCAATCAACACATCAACCACTATATTCTTTGGAATTATACCTATCTTCGACGGTCTCTCGCGCTGCTCGCCTCCCGTCTCGTAACAAATTGGTGACAGCGGTGGGATCTGTCAACAGGTTCCGGATCGCTGGTCAAATTTGGGTTTGATTTAAATTTTACTCTTAGCAGAGTATAGACAATATACTAGTTTTCGCTAGTTAAGTCAGTTATTTATAATAAAAATGACGAATACAGACGACATTACGAATTTGACAGTTTCAATTGCTAATTCGATGTCACTTCTGACGCAAAGGACGTGTATACAAAACGTTACTGCGACAATACCGATATTCGACGGAGAAAATCCGCCGTTATCGCGTTTTGCACAAAGTGTAGAGGACGGGTTAACTTTGATTCCTGAAGGTACTGAAACTGAATTCCTCAGGATTATTTTAACTAAACTTACTGGCCCTGCACGTAGGTGTACGTTAGAACATAAATTTGATAATATAAAGTCACTGTTAAAACATTTGAAGAAACGCTTTGCACCAGGAAAAAGTCTATCGTATTTTCAAGCAGAAATCGCAAGTTTGCGACAGTATGTCGATAGAACGGGTCATCTTGTTTATTGTACTCGTGGAGCTATAAGGGAAAAATATAAGGACAACGCGGAAGAGTTTGTCAAAGAAATGGAAAAGGACGTGTTAGAAAACTTCATTGAAGGTTTACCGGATCGTATTTCGTGGAAGATATCTGCTCATATTCGGGATATTCAAAATCTTGAAGAGGCTTACGACGCTGTGTTGCAAATAGATAGGAAACTAAAGAATAGGCGACAAGTGTTTCGGTACGAATCACCCTCAAGGTGGTCTCGTAGAGATCGCTACTCCGAAGATTTTCGTTATCGTGACCGTGAAGTGGCATATCCACATTCTCCAAGCAGATACGACCGTTTTAGGGGAAGACACAGGAGCACATCTGGATCTGAAGAGGAACCAGAACGTAAACCAAACACTACCGCTTTGACTTTACGAAATAAGAGTCACTCGAACTCCCCGTCTAGACGTTCTGTCTCTCCAAAAACAGACGACAGACATAAACATTACTCTATCTTAAAACACTCTGACAAAAATCGTAAATCAGGTCTATACTGTTGGCATTGCGAGAATAAAGGACACGATAGTAATTCTTGTAGTAAAAATCCACGTAGTTCAAGATATCAGAAAAATTCGCGAGATTCATCAGTTGAATCAACCGGGTCTTTAAACTTCGATCGTGCTCAACGTACAGGCGACGCGATGAGCAGAAACGACAAAGATCGCCGGAAAACAGTTCACTTTCAAGAAGACTCCTCATCAAGGAAACACCAGCACCACGTATCAAAATTAAAGTCCCGGAATTGGAATCAGGAACGGGAGAATTTTTAATTGATGGTGGCGCATCCATTAATTTGGTAGTTCTCAACGTTTTAGGAGAAAAGGCAGCAATAGTTTCTAGAGAAGAAATTGAAATTACTGGAATTAACACAACACCTATTCATACATTAGGAACTACTATTCTTCGTATCAATGAAATCCCTGCATTTTTCTATGTAGTCAAGGATCTTGCAATAGAAGCAGATGGTCTCATTGGAAGTCCGTTTCTTTTACAAGAAGGAGTAGAGATTTCGTATTATCATAAAACATTGGTTACAAAAAGTCAACCTGTCAGACCAATTCGTTTTTCTAATCTTTCGGAAATGGAAGAGATTTCCAACCCTTCTAAAACGAAATATCGTATCCCAGCAAGGACAAAACAACAAATAGGCATTCAAATAGCTAATCCCAAAATTAAAGAGGGTTATCTACCTCGTATTAAAACACCAGAAAATGTTTTTATTGGTGAGGCTGCAGTTTGTAATCACGAAGGTACATGTTACGTTTTAGCCACAAATGCTAGAGAAGAAGAAATAGAAATAGAAATAGAACCTCAAGATATTCACCCTTACGAAATCATGGATAGTTCGGATGAAGATCCAGTAGAGTCATATCAGGAGAAACCAATTAATGGAAGAGATAGAACTCATCATATTTGGAAAAGTTTAAAAAATGATCATCTTAATTCCGAGGAACAGAAACATGTTAGAGAAATTATTGAAGAATTTTCGGATCGATTTTATGTGCCAGGAGATAAACTTAACAAAGTTCCAGATTTCCATCATTCAATACATCTAAAAGATGAAATTCCGATTAACACTAGACAGTATCGGTATCCGCCCATACATCAAAAGGAAATTCAGCAGCAGGTTGAAGCTCTTCTTTCACAAGGAATCATCAAACCTTCTACATCACCTTATAATTCACCTCTATGGATTGTACCTAAAAAATCTGACGCCGATGGCAATAAAAGGTGGCGAATGGTCATCGATTACCGAGCACTGAATGAAAAAACGATCAGTGACAAGTATCCACTTCCACAAATTACAGAAATTTTAGACAAACTGGGTGGCGCAAAATATTTTTCTGTCTTCGATTTAGCGAATGGATTTCATCAGATAGGAATGAATCCGAAGGATCAAGCAAAAACTGCTTTTACCACTCCATACGGACATTACGAATTTACTCGTATGCCTTTTGGTTTAACAAACGCACCGCCTACATTTCAACGACTCACGAACTTAGTTTTAGCCGGTTTACAAGGAGTTGAACTGTTTGTCTATCTCGATGATATAGTCATATTTTCCTCGTCACTTCAAGAGCACGATATTAAAGTTAGAAAATTTTTGAATCGTCTTAGAAAATTTGGACTGACATTACAAACTAATAAATGCCAATTCCTTCGAAAAGAAGTTGCGTACCTTGGACACATTGTATCTTCTGATGGAGTAAAACCGGATCCAAAGAAATTGCAAGCTGTAAAAAATTTTCCAGTACCAAAAACGCAAAGGAACATTCAACAATTTTTAGGATTAACAGGATATTATCGCCGTTTTATACAGGATTACTCATTAAAGACTAAACCTTTGATACAATTACTAGGAAAAGGGATTCGATTCAAATGGACTGAAGAACAACAACGAAGTTTTGAACAGTTACGTGATGAACTCAGTCAACAACCCATACTACAATATCCTGATTTTAGTAAACCATTTATTATTACCGCAAACGCATCTGAACATGCTATTGGAGCAGTACTCAGTCAAGGAGAAATAGGAAACGATCTACCGATTGCCTATGCATCCCGTAGTTTAAACAAAGCTGAAAGAAATTATTCGGCCACAGAAAAGGAATGTTTGGCAATGGTATATGCTGTAAAGTATTTTAGACCTTATGTCTATGGAACGAAATTCACTTTGGTAACAGATCACCGACCATTAGTTTGGTTACATTCTGTTAAGGACCCTACTTCTAGGCTCATGAAGTGGAAACTCAGACTCTTGGAGTATGAATATCAAGTTGTACATAAATCTGGAAAAACGAACAAGAACGCAGACGCACTGTCGCGCAATCCTTCAACAGTTTGCTTGCCACTTATCCCACGAGATCGTAGGGATCCCGATTTCAAAGCTCAACTACCGAAAGCAAACGCCAACCTCGATTCAATAGGACACCGCATACAACAGTTACGACGAGATAGGGACAGAAGACCTAAATACCAGGACACAAGTAGTTCAGAAGAAATAGCAGAACCTGCACGTGGGAAAGTTAAACACTCACCGATAATAAATAGAAACAGGACTCTACCCACTTTATCTCGTGAAGTATTGGAACCAGAAAACACTTTAGACACTCTGATTGACTTTTTACCAGCAGCAAATTCCACACAAATCTCTTGTCCAATTGAGGAAAATACTTTAGTGGAAAATTTGATCTCCTTTGAAGAACCGCTAGGAATTAGTAATACAGAGAATACAGTTATTGAAAATCCACAGCAAGATTTATTTAGTACATCAGAAACATTATCTCAAAATACAAATAGCATTTTACAACCTACCATAAATCCACCACCTGTAAGGGTCACAAACAAAACAGGTGTAAGCTCACCGCCTGAGTACAGGTCAACCGTACCCGGAGTTTTGGACCGCACAGTCGATCCTTACCCATCTCCTATTACTGATCACGCGTCAACCGATGACCTGGAAGAGGTTCAGCAAAAAGACACGCATCGAATTAATATTTCACCAAACACTCTTACCACTGAAGAAGGACATTATGTACATTTTATATCCGCCGATTGCAATTTAGTAACTTCCGTTGGAAAACTACTAGTCGACACCGAATTAATAAACAAATCAAATCTTTTGGAAATACAACCGAAGAAGGGACACGTAATAACCACGGATAATGGATTGTTTAAGATCTTCAGTATAGTTATCTGCGACAAATTTTATGATAATATTGTAAAGGAGGATATACGCTCTGGTTTACAAAACTTCAAACGTATTTTGGAACAGAATCAAATTAAGTCATTCCGGATATCTGCAATTGGAGATTTGCACAAGCTATCTGCCAAAGAACTTTACAAAATTTTAGAAGAAGTTTTTATAGGAACAATTCAGCAAATTACCATATGTAATTGTACTATCATAACACCTTCTGCGGAAGACAGACAAGATATAATCCGTGAAGCTCACGATAGTTTAATTGGAGGACATAAAGGAGTGACAAAAACGTATAAACGCATCCGATCAAAATATCAATGGGCAGAAATGCGCAACGATATTCAAGAATATATTCGAAGATGTCAAAGTTGTCAAGAACAGAAGCTCGTTCGAGCAAGAACCCGCCAACCTATGCTGATTACTGACACACCTGTGGAAGCATTCGATAAAATAGCCTTGGATACGGTAGGACCATTACCAAGTACACCCAGCGGAAACAAATATATATTGACAATGCAAGATAATTTGACAAAGTACTGCGTGGCCGTAGCTATACCGAATATTAGAGCTACTACCATAGCAGATGCTTTTGCAAGACATTTTATTGCAATTTATGGCACACCCCGTGCAATATTAACCGATAGGGGAACCAGTTTTATCGGAAACCTTATGAATAATTTGTCAGAAATATTTAAAATCAAACAAATTACAACTTCTGGATACAGACCCCAAACTAACGGATCATTGGAACGAAGCCACATTGTACTCACCGAATATCTGAAACACTACATGGATAATTATGAAGATTGGGATCTACTGATACCATTCGCCATGTTTTCCTACAATACTTCTGTTCATGAAGCTACAAATTTTACTCCATACGAATTAATCTTTGGAAGACCTGCTCGAGAACCAAGTTCATTTCCCACTGGCGAAAAATTAAAATCATATGGAGATTATTTAATAGAATTGATCACTCACATTACACAAATCCGCAATATAGCTACTGATAATTTAAACAAAGCAAAAGTACGTTCAAAAGGATATTACGATAGATATTCTAAACCAGTAGAATTTAACGTAGGTGATTCTGTTTATGTACTTAAGGAACCAAGGATTAATAAGTTCGACCCTCATTACGTTGGACCATACAAAATATTAGACGTGACAGATCTAAACAATGTGGTACTACAAACACACAACCAAATCATCACGAAACATCAAGATAAATTAAAACACGCTTATTTACCATCCACAGCCGAGCAGTAAACTGAGGACAACCATGATTCCCGTAATTTTGCTTTTGTTACATCTGGCTATGGGACAAAACCTTTACAACGGCAACCTGGAAATTACACCATTAGAAAAAGAGACCGGATTATTTTACGAAAAATTGCAGTCAATAAGAATTTTCCAATCCCAATGGCGTTTTGTTACATCATTGGATGTTAATAAATATTTTAAGCAAGTACCACCGGTAAAGGATTGCATCATTGCATTAAATCAACTTTGCGAGGAACATCAATCTACCAATTGTCTCAGCAAGTAATTGGGACCCCGACTCATCAAGAAGGCAGAAAACACTGAACAATATAGCGATTTAATAAAAACAGCAATAGGATATCGAAATACACGATCTCCACGCAGTGTACCTTTTGGTATCATCGGCACTCTTAGTAAATCATTATTTGGAACTTTATCTCAAGAAGATGCGGAATACTATAACCAAGAGCTTGATAAAATAAATAATAATCAACAGGAGATGGCAGAAGTCATAGCCAAACAAACACATATAATAAAAGAAGAATTTACTACAGTACATACAGGACTGGAAAATTTAACTCAAACCACTGCTCAGATTGTAAAGACGGTAGTAGAATACTCACGAGAATTACAAGAAACACAATCAGATATAGACAGATTACGTTTCGAAGCATCAATCAGAGATTCAGTAATCGAGATTGAAAGAGGACTCAATGACTATAGTGCTGATCTAATGTTATTAGTAGATTCAATACTATTAGCCAAACAAGGAGTTCTTCACCCAACGATTCTTTCACCTGTTACGTTCCGAACAGGAAATTTTTCGGATTTTTGACTTTCGGCCATTACGTCGGCCGGGGTGTGTCACGACAATGCTTTGTCATTATGGAATTTCCTAGTCTGGCACATTCTGGCCTTTGACGTTCAAAATTCTAAATTATAATTGTTGTGATTGTATTATACGCTCTCCTTGGAATCGTCGTCGAAAGTCGGCGACGCGAGTGTGTGTGAATTTGTGAGAGTTGTGAGGATGTATGTGTGCGTGTGTGTGTTCTTCTGAAGCCTCGAGAAGGTGAGCATGAACACCTTAGCCGTAACAACTATCGTTACATTACGATGTTTGGAATTGCGGGTTCTCATGCGCTTGAATGAGTGTGCACCGAGAGTGTGGTCAACACCTTCTGTCGCAAGTCAAGCATCTTGTTGTCCGTGATGCCTGTTGGAGCTAATTGCAAATTGTTCATAGGGTTCCAATGCACCTGTATCTTGCATGAATTGGGACGGTTGCGAGTAATCGCGGAAAACTTTGTAATGAGACGGCGTGTCAAGAATTTGGAATGAGAACCTTTCGCGTTTGGTTTTGGAATTCGCACAAAAACTGTATACAGCGCGCGACACGACGCGACGCGCGAGCGACGATACCACGCGACGAAAACGCCGAGCGTTTCCCGCGAAAGTGTGAAAAACTTGTGTAAATTATTACAACAAATTTAATAATTATTGACCGTCGTTAATTGTAAGGAGTAATAGAGGATGTTGTTCATGTGTAGCATTGCGCAAAATATTGAGCAACCTGTGAATTGTGAAGAAAACCGGAAATAGAGCACACGCGATATATCGAAATGCGAGTTGACAAATCGCGCGACGGCTCCCGCACGCTGCCTCACCTGATTCGTCAGGACCTCTCACGGATACGGCAGAAGATCACTGTATTGGTGATCCTCGAAGGATCCTGCCTATCCTGATTTCCGTGATCGATCACTCTTCGTCGACAAGTCGCGAGGTGCGTGACGGGAGACCGTGGGTTTAATTATATTCTATTTCTTTCTTTCCTTCTATCTTTTTGTTCTTTTCTCAATTATTAATTGTTTCGAGCGTAGATTCACGGGAGTGAATGGACTCAATCGCCCACGTAAAATTCGGCAATTCGTTCAGAAAACCATAGTTCGATATAAAATTCAATTCTCTAACCATTCCGCGTGTGCTCTCTTTTTCTTTACAGTATTATCATCATTCATAGCTACATTGTATCGTACTGCATCTTACAACCGAACTGGCACACCTTAAGGATTTGACTTGGCTTATTATTGGATTTGTTATTTGGAAAAGGATTGATTACGTTGATTTCTTCAACTGCGTGAGTCTTTTGAATATTGTCTGATTTTGATATATATATATATATATATAATTGTCTGGAATTGTTTCATATTCTTTGTGTATTGATTATATATATTAATTTCTCATTGTTGTACATGAATTATCGCCTTTTGTTTCGCCACGTGGTTTGAGGGACATCGATATCGCCAGTCGATATCGTGGATTTACCTTGGTGTCCTTACGGCCACCTTGGCGCGGGATAGTCCACGTGCACAGCACGGTTTAATATCTCGGTTGCGATCACATATGTGAATATTTCCTTTTCTTTCTTTTATACGATGCGTGCATTTATTAACGTCATATAATTGTAATTAATATCTTATTATATTATATAATACTTATTATAATTATTTTACGGTTGTGTGCTCATTCACCGTGGTGCATTTCAATTCTTTCCTCTTCAATTTTCTTTGTTTATGCATACGACTATCTATTGTTAATCTTGTTGTTAATTCAACAACAACTTGTTACAATCTCAGAGACTATAATATATTTATTTTTTTTTCCTTTTGTCTTCATATATACTTTGTGCTGATTACTTCACCTTTCCAAATGCAGTATTAGCATAAGCCTCCACCTCTCGGGAAAATCGATCACGCATAGCGGGGCCCGTATGGGACTAGATGGTTTCCTAACCCATTTACCTTTATCCTCCTTGGATATTTCATTAATAGAAGTTTAGATATACTCGCGCATCGTGGCCGAGCTTCCTTTTCACAGCCGCTCTGTTATCGCGACCACACTACCATTTCGCACTGTCTCGGCACATTTAATTCACAGACAGAGTAGTGGCTCGGACTAGACGTTAGAACGCATAGAAGTATATTTTCTCTATAAAAATACCTCCCATGACTGACCTGTGGGGTGATTGTTTATGTGACGGACGGAGTTACGAATTCTGTTCGTAAGAGAAGCGATACGAACGAACGGAGTTACGGACTAAGCCCGTAACAGAACTGGTGGCAGCGGAGGGATGGGAAATTTTTCCGCCGAATTCATCGTGTCTAGCGTGATTCTTTTTCTATAGAGAGGCTAATATTGTAATTGGAAATATTTTGAGAATTTATATTTTGTTTATTATTGCATTTTCAAATTATTGCATTTGTTTGGTTGTTCAAATTACGACATCTGATTCTGTTTGAGCAATCAAGTAAGTGGTATTTTGTTCCAACAATTATTTGCATTTTATTTTATTATATTATTTATGTTATTTACCTTGATACGTTATTTTGCTAAATTTATGATTCTTGTTATATATGTTTATGTCATATTCGTAGCGCTCAGGAATTTTCACTTGATTCTTATTTGAACTTTAATATCTGCATATTTCTATATTTCTATATATATATTGTGTTACATTACTATTTGCATTACCATTGATTTGATTTATATGACCTATTATTGATTTGGTTTACTCATATTGTTTATATTGTGTTGATAATTGATATTCTTTTTTGTATTACATTCCATTTGATTTTATACACGGTTCACAATGTCGACTCCAAATCCAAACCCCATCGGTAACGCGGAAGATAATAATACTTTAAACGCGAGTAATGCTATGATGACTTCTATGGCTGAGTGTTTCACTTTACAACATAGTATCTTGAATATTCCGTTTTTCGACGGGAAAAATATTCCTTTAAAGAACTTTTTACAAGATGTACAAAATGGCTCAGTATTCGTTCCTCCTGCGTTAGAATCTTCATTTTTAAGAGCAGTACAGGGTAAATTACAAGGAGCTGCTAGAGACAGTACTTGGGGTAAAACGTTTAACAGTGTCAATGAATTGACTAAACATTTGAAATCTAGATTCGCTTCAGATAAAACCTACCCGCATTATCATCACGAGATAGAAAATATTAGGATGAAACGCGGTGAAACAGTAAATGATTTCTACGATCGGTTGAATATATTATTGAATGGCGCAAAATCTGCACTAGAAGATAAATACGGTGAGAATTCAGGACAGATGTTAGAGCCCGTCAAAGAAGTAGCATTGGAAGCATTCATTCGAGGCTTGCCAGATGAAATCGCTAGAGTAGTAGACGTGCGTGATCCGAAAGATTTGGATGAGGCTTTAAAATTTGCAACTAGAACTGAAACTAGGATTAGATCAGGAATAATACCATCGGGAGAAACTTCGCGAGTAACATTTGCAGACGATAATCAACCATTAACGTCTCGACCAACGTCTCCATTTTCTCCAAACTCTAATTATCGTAACATGTCGAGTCATTATCAAAATTATTCGGTTACGAGACGCGAAGAACGTCAATCTCGATCACCTTCTCCTAGTTTTGCGAGAACTCCACTGCGAGGGAAGGATTCTCCTCCTAGATACGCGAGCTCAACGCATAATTATCCAAATTATACGAATCTTCCAAATTATCCAAACATTCCTAATATGAATCCGAATCACCATGGTCAACCATACTACCCTCCTTATCCTATGTATCCTCCTATGTTCTTTCCTCCATATTATCCACCGTATCCAATGTACAATCCAGATACATACAACCGTCGATCATCCAACTCATCCACTCCTACATCTAGTAGACCATCATCACCGCATCCTAATAAACCTAGCCAACCAATAGAAAATGATTCTTTAAACTCCCTACCGACTCGTCGAACGGACGCGACGACGAGTCTCTTTCCGACAGAGCGTCGCATCACAGCGAAAAAGTTGAAACAAACCCAATAGTTCTTCCAGTAAAACATGAATCTCCTGTAGTTAAAATGTTCGCTACAGAATTACAATCAGGTTGTGCACACTTTTTAGTAGATACAGGGGCGGACATTAACATAATTAAATTAGATGCATTACACGAGGATGTCGAAGTAGCACTTGACGAATCAGCTATACTCACAGGTATTACTCCGGATAAATTAGAAACTTTAGGTACCACAATCATTACATTACAAAATAATCCAGTCAGATTCCATGTCATAAAATCACCATTCCCATTGAATAGCGATGGTATTTTAGGAAAGGAATTCCTAAGGCAGGAACAAGCAGAAATTTCTTTTGCCCATAACACCTTAGTTACTCAATCAGATCCTATCAGACCCATGCATTTTGTAGGAGAGGAACCATTAAATACTCGTCCAGTACCGAAATCGCGAATTCTTAGAATAAATGCTAGAACCAGACAAATCATTGCCATTGACGTCACGAATAGCGACTTAAAAGAGGGGTATTTACCAAAATTGAATGCACAAGATGGAGTCTACATTGGCGAAGCCGCTGTTTCTGTAAATGACCAAGGCAGGTGCCATGTTCTCGCCATAAACACCTTAGAGGAAGACATTGAAATAGAAATCGAACCACAGAATTTGATTCCTTTTGAATATCATAGTTTACAGGAAGAGGACAATGATTCAGATTCCACAAACGCTAATATTCAACTTAATAGAATAGATGAAATAGTAAAACGTTTGCGATTAGATCATTTAAACGACGAGGAGGTGGAACACGTCCTTGATCTTGTAGAGGAATTTCCTGATAGATTTCATCTACCGGGAGATACATTAGAAGCTACTCCATGCATTACGCATAAAATTCCTACGTCCGATGATGTTCCAATTAATACGCGACAATACAGTTTCCTCCGGTTCATAAGGATGAGATACAACGTCAAATTTTCGCTAAACTAAGTAATGGTATAATAACACCGTCGAATTCTCCGTATAATTCTCCACTCTGGATTGTCCCAAAGAAACCAGATTCTAAGGGTAATCCGAGGTGGCGAATGGTAATAGATTTTCGTAAACTAAACGAGAAAACGATCGGCGACGCGTATCCGTTACCTAATATTGCCGACATTTTAGATCACCTAGGAGATGCGCAATATTTTTCGATTTTTGATTTGGCCAGTGGATTCCAACAAATCGAAATGGATCCAGCTGATAGGCAGAAAACTGCATTTACAACACCTAATGGCCATTATGAATATATTCGCATGCCCGAAGGTCTTAAAAATGCACCAGCTACATTTCAACGGTTAATGGATCAGGTATTACGCGGATTGCAAGGAATAGAAGTTTTCGTTTATTTAGATGATATCGTGGTTTACGCGAAGTCTTTGGAAGAACACGGCAGAAAAATTCGCAGATTATTTAACAGGTTAGCAGACGCGAAATTGACTCTTCAACCGGACAAATGTGAATTTCTAAAAACTGAGGTCACTTATTTGGGACACATCATTGGTCGTAATGGAGTAAAGCCCGATCCGAACAAGATCGGGGCCGTGAGAAATTTTCCCCGTCCACAAAACCCTAGAAACATCCGACAGTTCTTGGGTCTTGCAGGTTATTATCGGCGTTTTATAAAAGATTTTTCCGCGAAAGCTAAGCCTCTAACGGATTTATTAAAGAAAAATGCTCAGTTCGTTTGGGGTAAAGAACAGAAACGAAGTTTCATAGAGTTAAGAAATGCACTCTGTAAACGACCCATATTGCAATATCCCGATTTTAATAAGCCATTTACACTGACAACCGACGCATCAGATTATGCAATAGGAGCTGTCCTTAGTCAAGAAAATAACGGTTATGATCTACCTGTAGCATACTTGTCTAGAATGTTAACGAAACCAGAACAGAATTACTTTACCACTGAGAAAGAGTGTCTTGCAGTGTTATATGCGGTTCTACATTTTCGACCCTACCTTTATGGAAGAAAGTTTACTTTGGTCAGCGATCATGAACCCCTTAGATGGATAAATTCGGTTAAGGATCCAGGACAGCGACTGATTCGTTGGAGATTGAAACTTCGCGATTATGAATACGATTTCGTTCATAAATCAGGCAAGTTAAACACCAATGCAGATGCACTATCTAGAAATCCAGTAGATGGAAGTCAACTAACATCCTCTGACGAATCTGATGTATCCATGGAATTATCTTCTGAGGAGTCTGACGCAGAATCAAATCTGGGCAGTCATATCTTACTACCGATACAGAAACTTAAACCTTCTAGTAGAACTTCTGGACCTTCGAAACAGTCAACAGATCCTTCAGTAAAGCTAAGGGTAGGAAGACCATTAGGATCAAAAACCAAACCAAAACCACCACCTGCGCAGGATCGAAGTGCAATAGCTACTAGAACTCGCTCTCAGGTGCCAGGAAAATCAACACAACCCATGGCAGGATCTTCAAAGGTTTCCGAATCACCAAATTCTTCACAGTCACCCGTTACTACAGTTCCACGGACCTCTTTGGATGAAGACTCACCTTCTAACGATCCTCCAATTTTGAGACAACGACGGAGTGTTCTCCCTAACCTGGAATTTTATCCTGAGAAACGGATAGTGGATGTACCTAGAATTCCAGAGAAAGGTACCTCCAGCAATAAAAACCCATCAAAACACACAGAATCAGAGGATCTACCAAATTTACAAGGCATTGCAATTGAGTTGCCAGAATCCTGCGACACAGTTACGGATGACGACATAATAGAGCCTGTTCATTCACCCATCACTCCAATGGATATCCAAGAACTCCAGGAATCTTTTAAGAAATTCGATCAGTCTTTGCAAGAGCGAGGGTTTGCTCTTGATGATGAGGGAGAGGATTTAGTTAAATTGATTGATTCAGGAGACGAAGATACACCAACAGACGGTGTAGATGAGACAGACATAAACGACGGTGAATCTGAAGACGTCATGAGTCAACGAGTTGAGGAATTAATCCAAAAATCGACAACTATTCCTTCTCTCTTTCAACCTTCAAGTAGCAGAGCCCTTTCCAACCCACCTGCGCTTAGAGATATTCCTGAAGACACTGAACTAAATGAAACCAATAACTCTATAATCATTAAACCTTCGTATCAATCCATTTTCCCAACACCCGCTCCGTTAACGCAACCTTTAGCTCTTTCAACACCATTTCCAAAACCTTTATCCACTCAAATTTCTAAGGAGGGAGGAAAGATTTCATCTGTACATTGGCCTAGACGTCTATTAGGGAACCAAAGGGGTTCACAAACCCTAATGACCGAAGACATTCCACCCGACTTGGAAGCAGCAAGACCGCTGGATTTCCCTGAACTTCAGCATAAGGCTACTGAATTCATATCCAACACCAGAGAAAATCTTACTTATTCCCGATCGCATTACGTGCATTTTGTGTCAGCTGATTGCGAACCAATAACTTCAACTAGCAAATTGCTATCTGACTTACACATAGTAAATTTTGAGCATATGAAATCAGTAAAACCAACAATAGGTCAAGTATTAATTACTAGTCGAGGAAAATATAAAATCTTCAGCATAGTCGTAAAAGCTTTTCATTCAGATCGTCTTAGTATACACAACTTAATAAATGGACTATCAAATTTAAAACATATACTTTTAAAATCAAACATTTCATCTTTTAGAATATCCCATTCGGGTGATTTCACAGACGAGCTTCCTCATAATATGCTTGCACCTTTATTAACCTATATTTTTGAAAGTAGTGGCATTGAAATCACAATTTGCTATGGTAATATACGAGTACCTCCAAAATCAGTACGCGCTGAGATCATTTCGGAATTTCATAGTGGATTAATTGGCGGACACAAGGGTGTGACGAAAACATACCGTAGAATTAGAGAGAAATTCTATTGGCCAGGTTTACGAAACGATGTTCAAAATTTTATTCGTAACTGTAAGGATTGTCATAGCCATAAATTGGTTAGAGCCAAAACCAGGGAACCCATGTTAATAACTGATACTCCAATTGAAGCTTTTGAAAAGGTATCCTTAGATACAGTGGGACCTTTACCTACCACACCATTGGGAAACCGTTACATTCTGACAATGCAGGACAACTTGACGAAATACTGCATAGCCGTTCCCTTGCCTGACATAAGAGCAGAAACGATAGCGCATGCTATGGTTACACATCTGATATTGCAGTATGGTGCACCTCGTATAATCCTAACAGACAGAGGAACTAGCTTTATGAGCAGCCTCATTCGAAGTTTGACACGTATACTGCGAATACATCACGTTACAACTTCAGGTTACCGTCCACAAACGAATGGGGCATTGGAAAGGAGCCACATCGTTCTAACCGAGTACCTTAGTCATTATGTAAACGACTTCGACGATTGGGATCGTCTGATACCTTTCGCGATGTTCTCATATAACACTTCAGTACACGAGGCGACTAACTTCACGCCGCATGAATTAGTATTCGGTAAAATAGCGCGATGTCCAAATAGCTTTGAGCCAGATCAAAAACTTCCAACCTATAACGCTTACTTGCAAGATCTAATAATACGGTTGACAGAAATGCAAACGTTGGCGGGAAAGAATCTAATCAAGGCTAAGGAAACCTCTAAGGCGCAGTATGATAGGAAAGCAAGATCATTCCAGGGAAAGGTAGGAGACGTGGTACATGTCTTGGTCGAACCCAAAAAGGGAAAGTTTCATGAGCGTTACCGCGGTCCTTACGTAATTGTTGGAACACTAGAAGGAAGGGGAATTATACTAAGGGATGAGCAAGGCAACCTTCTTACTAAACATCCAGACAAATTGAAATTAATTTAGAGTCCAGAATTTACCGTGGTTGGGGAAGTCGGCGGATTGAAAGCCTACGAATCAAGTTGTTAGAATCCAAGCCCGTGACTTGTCGCGAATGGGTCATTTTCGGGGCTTCGGGGGAACACCTCTGGATGGGACGCTATGTCCACCTGATTGCCTCGGGGCGATTCCGGTGTCCTTCTTTCCACCACAGAACGTCGAACAAAAGGGGCTATTTTATATATTTGAATATTAACTTACTTATAGTCTTGTGATTTACATGCTACACTAGGATGGCAGGCACTAGCGGGTACCGGGTGGTTGAGGCGGAGCGTCGGGTGTACGTGGCGAGGTTGGCGCCCTACACCAAGAAAAAGGACCTGATGAAGGTCTTCGGTAGCTGGGGCGCTCGGGAAGCCGTAGTCCAGAGGAAGGCAACGGGAAACACCGCATTCGTGACCTTCGAGACTGCGGAACAGGCGAGCCGAGTCGTCGAGGAAGCGGGGGTGCATCCTTTCTTTTGCCACAAACGCAAACTGGGGGTCCTGCCGACTGACAGCTGGCATTCGCGAGGAGAGGACGTCCCGGTCAGGGAACCAGCAGTGGATCCCTTCGATGGCCTGATCTTGCCGCCTTCCAAGGCAGCGGCCCTCCCCGTTGAGTGTCTCGCGCATATAGGCGCATACTTGGAGTACCGTGACCGGGCGCGTATGGAGCAGGTCTCTCATCGCTGGCGAGAGGGGAGCCTTTGGTCGCATCAGGGGGTGACGGCTTTCGACCCTAACGACTGGCGCTGGGGAAATTCGTGGAACTGTACATGGGAGAAAAACCCATTAAGCACTGAGGCCTTCCGTTGGGCGATTCTCCGCGGCGGCAGATATATCACCTCACTGAGGCTGGACGACTCGCGTCTGGTATCAGCGCTTCGGCCGCAGGCGTTGTCTATCGCCGCCGCCCACTGCGGGCGTTTGAGGGATGTCGACTTGCTGAGTGTCAGTATACGTCCTCCGGTCTTGAGGGAACTGAAGACCTTACGCGGGCTTGAGTCCCTTACCGTAGGGAGGTGCACTGGTCCCGTAGACCCGGAATTAAAAGAGCTTCTCGACAACAATACCGCATTGCAGACTCTCACACTGGTGGGCAATTCATTCACGGGTTCGGCCATTAGGGACGGGATTCGCGTCGGTACGCTTCGTATCCGTCGATGCCAACGGATGCGGAGTGAGTGCCTCGCGTCCGCGTTAGCGTCTGCCGAGCGCCTGGTGGCCCTCGAGATTGGCGGGTGTTACCAGATAGTGGATGCCAAACCACTCGATGCCCTAATAGGCAATAGGCAGCTGCAAATATGTTTAACTGAGCTGATCATCCACTTAGTTAATTTTTATCCAGCGCCCATTATTGGCGACATAGACGAGCCTGAGGTACCGATACTGGAGCCGGAGGTGACGAGAAGGGCAGTAGCTCTGATGGACTCTTTTCAGAATCTAAGAACATTAGACGTCAGTTTCTGCCGCTGGGTAGACGGACGAGTAATCGCGGCAGTGGGTAGATCACTCAGAAGCTTAGAGAGGCTCAACATATCTGGGTGTATGTCCTTGAGAGGGGAGGACTTGGAACCTTTGAGCAACCTGTCTGCCTGCCGGGAATTACAAATGGACGCCCTGTTCGAGACAGTCCGGGGGGGATTTTTGAGCCGCATGATTGCGCTTACGACGCTGACCTGTCGGGATAACAATTCGGTCACCGATGATGACATCTGTGGATTGCTCAGAGCCGCAGCACAATTGGGCCTGCTGAATCTCGAGGGCTGCCAGGGCATCGGTAACTTGACCGTGGGGGTGGCCAGCGAGACCGTGCCGGTGCGGGGTCAGATCCTGTACATGTATCTGGGAGGGACTCGAGCCAGACCCGCGAAAAGACAGCGAGCGACATTTTACAACCGAGTATATTATGAGAGGATAGGACGGCCAACGTACTTCCAAGTAGACGAGTAGCGAGTGCCCTGCCTTGCAACAATGCTCAGGCATTATGGACTTTCCTAGTTGCATGTCGGGGTGCCGTCGCAAAGGAATATTCGGTAACAACGACTTCAGCGGGTTCGACGCTCTTCCCGTCCGGGGGCGGTGGTATCCGCATAGCGATTGTCGTCGGGGACGACGACGATTCTAAGGAGGGAGGACTGTTACGTTCCGAACAGGAAATTTTTCGGATTTTTGACTTTCGGCCATTACGTCGGCCGGGGTGTGTCACGACAATGCTTTGTCATTATGGAATTTCCTAGTCTGGCACATTCTGGCCTTTGACGTTCAAAATTCTAAATTATAATTGTTGTGATTGTATTATACGCTCTCCTTGGAATCGTCGTCGAAAGTCGGCGACGCGAGTGTGTGTGAATTTGTGAGAGTTGTGAGGATGTATGTGTGCGTGTGTGTGTTCTTCTGAAGCCTCGAGAAGGTGAGCATGAACACCTTAGCCGTAACAACTATCGTTACATTACGATGTTTGGAATTGCGGGTTCTCATGCGCTTGAATGAGTGTGCACCGAGAGTGTGGTCAACACCTTCTGTCGCAAGTCAAGCATCTTGTTGTCCGTGATGCCTGTTGGAGCTAATTGCAAATTGTTCATAGGGTTCCAATGCACCTGTATCTTGCATGAATTGGGACGGTTGCGAGTAATCGCGGAAAACTTTGTAATGAGACGGCGTGTCAAGAATTTGGAATGAGAACCTTTCGCGTTTGGTTTTGGAATTCGCACAAAAACTGTATACAGCGCGCGACACGACGCGACGCGCGAGCGACGATACCACGCGACGAAAACGCCGAGCGTTTCCCGCGAAAGTGTGAAAAACTTGTGTAAATTATTACAACAAATTTAATAATTATTGACCGTCGTTAATTGTAAGGAGTAATAGAGGATGTTGTTCATGTGTAGCATTGCGCAAAATATTGAGCAACCTGTGAATTGTGAAGAAAACCGGAAATAGAGCACACGCGATATATCGAAATGCGAGTTGACAAATCGCGCGACGGCTCCCGCACGCTGCCTCACCTGATTCGTCAGGACCTCTCACGGATACGGCAGAAGATCACTGTATTGGTGATCCTCGAAGGATCCTGCCTATCCTGATTTCCGTGATCGATCACTCTTCGTCGACAAGTCGCGAGGTGCGTGACGGGAGACCGTGGGTTTAATTATATTCTATTTCTTTCTTTCCTTCTATCTTTTTGTTCTTTTCTCAATTATTAATTGTTTCGAGCGTAGATTCACGGGAGTGAATGGACTCAATCGCCCACGTAAAATTCGGCAATTCGTTCAGAAAACCATAGTTCGATATAAAATTCAATTCTCTAACCATTCCGCGTGTGCTCTCTTTTTCTTTACAGTATTATCATCATTCATAGCTACATTGTACCGTACTGCATCTTACAACCGAACTGGCACACCTTAAGGATTTGACTTGGCTTATTATTGGATTTGTTATTTGGAAAAGGATTGATTACGTTGATTTCTTCAACTGCGTGAGTCTTTTGAATATTGTCTGATTTTGATATATATATATATATATATATATATATATATATATATATATATATATATATATATATATATATATATATATATATATAATTGTCTGGAATTGTTTCATATTCTTTGTGTATTGATTATATATATTAATTTCTCATTGTTGTACATGAATTATCGCCTTTTGTTTCGCCACGTGGTTTGAGGGACATCGATATCGCCAGTCGATATCGTGGATTTACCTTGGTGTCCTTACGGCCACCTTGGCGCGGGATAGTCCACGTGCACAGCACGGTTTAATATCTCGGTTGCGATCACATATGTGAATATTTCCTTTTCTTTCTTTTATACGATGCGTGCATTTATTAACGTCATATAATTGTAATTAATATCTTATTATATTATATAATACTTATTATAATTATTTTACGGTTGTGTGCTCATTCACCGTGGTGCATTTCAATTCTTTCCTCTTCAATTTTCTTTGTTTATGCATACGACTATCTATTGTTAATCTTGTTGTTAATTCAACAACAACTTGTTACAATCTCAGAGACTATAATATATTTATTTTTTTTTCCTTTTGTCTTCATATATACTTTGTGCTGATTACTTCACCTTTCCAAATGCAGTATTAGCATAAGCCTCCACCTCTCGGGAAAATCGATCACGCATAGCGGGGCCCGTATGGGACTAGATGGTTTCCTAACCCATTTACCTTTATCCTCCTTGGATATTTCATTAATAGAAGTTTAGATATACTCGCGCATCGTGGCCGAGCTTCCTTTTCACAGCCGCTCTGTTATCGCGACCACACTACCATTTCGCACTGTCTCGGCACATTTAATTCACAGACAGAGTAGTGGCTCGGACTAGACGTTAGAACGCATAGAAGTATATTTTCTCTATAAAAATACCTCCCATGACTGACCTGTGGGGTGATT
The DNA here is from genome assembly GCF_051401765.1 of Calliopsis andreniformis. Classification (NCBI taxonomy): domain Eukaryota; kingdom Metazoa; phylum Arthropoda; class Insecta; order Hymenoptera; family Andrenidae; genus Calliopsis; species Calliopsis andreniformis. Next base: position 91,575 of record NW_027480685.1, read on the forward strand.
GTTTATGTGACGGACGGAGTTACGAATTCTGTTCGTAAGAGAAGCGATACGAACGAACGGAGTTACGGACTAAGCCCGTAACACACCACAACGATTATTCAATGCAGCTCAAAAAATTAAGCAATCGCAGCCCTACGAATTTCCATTAACCGAAGAAGAATTACTCACCGAACAAATTGAGAAAATAACAAAATTGAACGTAGGCTTTACGAAAGGAAGGATACTATTTGAACTCACAGTACCCTTACTCGATCAAGAAACCTATCATCTTTATAAAATTTATTCCAGTCCGTCAATACAAATAGTTGAAACAAAACATATTGTTTCATATATTAAACCACATATGGAATACATTGCAGTATCCACGGATGAACAAAGGTATTTTTCACCAACCGAACAATACCTAACTACTTGCCATTTACATCACGAACAACTCATATGTCCACCTACTTTACCGCTATACCTGATAGATAAACATTCAACTTGTGAATCTACACTACTGCTAAATCCTACATCAATCAAATGGAACACCTGTGATATTAAAATAACCAACCATATTAAACCATATTGGCAAACTTTAAAAGTACCATTCACTTGGCTTTATTTCTTACCTGAACAAGGAAAAGCTAAAATAGTTTGCAAGGGAAAGAAACCTGAAATACGAAACATTTCAAAATCTGGGATTTTAAAATTGAAACCTGGATGCCGAGCGAGAATAAATTCGGTACAACTTAAACCTTTTGAATCAATCGAGACGTCAGAGAATATTACATACTACTCATCAACATCCTATAATCTATCGGAAATTGTACCGCAATTTACTGAACATCATTTGGAAATATTGAAATTAACACCTAACGAAACCACTTTACACTGGGATAAACTACCGACATCTCTATCACTCACTGAATTAGAAGAACAAGCAAGGAAATTAGCATCGCACCGATCCACCATTCGACATTTACAAATAACAAATTTTTCTTCCATATCAATCATTACTTTAATAATAATTGTATTAGGAGTTATACTAGCCATCAAGTTTAGATTCTATAGAATTCTAACGAAGAGAAGTTCTGATTCATCTCAAGGAAAGGAAATCGAGGAAATAGCAATAGAATTACCTCAACCACAAGTAAATCAGATAGAACCTGCGAACCCAAAACCAAGTGCAACAATCTTCTAAGGGGTGAAGACACCCTCACAGCATCCCTCCACCAAAACACATGGTCGGAGTGGGGAGCGTTAAGGACTTGAGTCCTATAAAAGTGGGACCTTGGGACCCTTCAGCATCATAGACATTCAGTTCCATGTCGAAACACGCAGCTACGCAAACGTCATTAGAAGAAGGCACCCGTACCATTTCTGTACAAACGAGACTACGAGGACGCTGGGAAAACCCGATACGTGTAGGAACGGTAATAATACCTACTCCATACCAACGTGTCATCAGTGGACCTGTGGTCAAGGGACGCAGTACCCTCACACGGCGCACCAGGGTGTCTACTTCAGCTACACAAACGGCAATATCAACTACACCGATAGTACAGAAATCAGAGAAACCTACTTCGGACTTCTGGGGCATCATACAGCTGACGGACGACAACATCAAGAATTGGATACCAGGCGAAGATACCCATAAATGAACAAAATGACAACACATATGAACCAGCAGAGGCTCCGTTGTTTCGTGGTAAATGCAGAGGGACCGACTACTGTGTGGGTTCAGTTCTGCGACGATCTGGAGGAAATTAGGACCTTGCGCCGCCAGCTCAACCACCATATGGATCAGAGGAGGGATCTCCTACGCATACAGGTCAACGGCATACAACCAGGACGGCTCCTCGCTGTTCACCACAGGGGCCTATGGCGCCGAGGAATAGTGAAGGAAAGACGAGACCTGGAATGCACAATATTCCTAGGGGACACTGCCGAAACAGTCACACGGCCATTGGACCAAGTGTGGTTGTTACCGCCTCGATTTCGTGATCTGCCTTGGCAGGCGACAAAAGTGCAATTGAGGGGTGTCAACCCAACCAACAGTCGACCACCTGCAACGATGACCCGCATCGCAAAGGAGGTGTTGGAGAGACGGATGGGGTGGCTGGAATGCAGGACCTTGGGAAGGGATGGCATCATCTCGGACCTACTGCTGGACCGTCTACCCGGACAACCCCTTCTGGACGTGGCGGACCATTGGCTGCAGGTGGGCTACGTAGAGCCTTCCGAATAAGAACAATTCGACGAACTAATAGATAAGTACACTAACCCACATTACTCAACACTCGACACCCTACACATAGATCCACTTAAATTCAGTTATTCCCTGTTAGGACGTTTTCTCTTAATAGGTGAAAGCACCGCGAAAATCGCGATGTTTCATCTAAGGGGGGAGATGTTACGTACGGAGAATATTTTCCGTCTACTCTCCCAAATATTCAAGTCTCTGCCTGTTAAGAGAAAACGCCCTAGCACTCTCGTTTTTGTCGTTATCTTAATGTAAACGCGACTCCGAGCAGCTGGGTAGCAACCACGACGCTGTACCAACCGTGAGAAATTTCCTTATATGGAAATTTCTAACGAACCCCCACTCATTTTTCGGCCTATATAAACTCAGAGATTTTAGCCCTAACGGGTTCAGAACAGTACCGTCACGTTGATAGTTAAGTTCGTCAGAGTTGGTTGCTATCCAGTTAGATCGGGCTAAAGTTCCCTTTCGAGTCTACAGTTAACCTCATAGAATCCGCGAGTCGGCATAAATTCTATCTGGCAATTCCTACGACCACTCTGTAAGTCCCCGCATCGCCAGTGCGTTAACACCGTGCATTAAAATCATACACTTTACGCGACAACACTACACTGTACACTTGTACGTAAAGACTGATTTAGAATATATTCAAGTATTCATTGTAATTTTGCGTAGATTGCTTACAAACCTATAACTACCTTAAGCGATCCCATTCGAAGTTGACAGATCCACCACGATACAGCTTAACCGCTCAAGTTGTATCAATTAATAATTTAAAAAGTTACGAGGCTCACTAACATCTCCTGCGGCTCACTGATCTTACATCAGTTTCGTCCGCTTACCCTTACTTCCAAAGAAACTGCATTCAACCTAGTGGCTCCTCGATTTATTCGAGTTCGTCCACGAAAGCTAACCTATCCTGTAGCTAACTGATTTTTACATCAGTTTCGTCTACTTCCTACAGCTACCTGATACCAGGTTCGTCTGTACATTATCCAACTTCCTTACAGCACCCTGATTTCGCATCAGGCTCGTCTGTTCGAATTCGCCAACCTCCTTAACAGCACCTCAATTTAATTTGAGTTCGTCTGTAAAACTGATCCTAGTGACTCCCTGATTTCGCATCAGGTACGTTCACAAACTCACTCTCCTGCGGCTCACTGATCATCGATCAGTTTCGTCCGCAAGCACACCTATCCTCAGAGGCTACCTGATTTTACATCAGGTCCGTCCTCGTTTACAATAATCCTAACGGCTCACTGATCTCGCATCAGTTTCGTCCGTGTACCAATCAACACATCAACCACTATATTCTTTGGAATTATACCTATCTTCGACGGTCTCTCGCGCTGCTCGCCTCCCGTCTCGTAACAAATTGGTGACAGCGGTGGGATCTGTCAACAGGTTCCGGATCGCTGGTCAAATTTGGGTTTGATTTAAATTTTACTCTTAGCAGAGTATAGACAATATACTAGTTTTCGCTAGTTAAGTCAGTTATTTATAATAAAAATGACGAATACAGACGACATTACGAATTTGACAGTTTCAATTGCTAATTCGATGTCACTTCTGACGCAAAGGACGTGTATACAAAACGTTACTGCGACAATACCGATATTCGACGGAGAAAATCCGCCGTTATCGCGTTTTGCACAAAGTGTAGAGGACGGGTTAACTTTGATTCCTGAAGGTACTGAAACTGAATTCCTCAGGATTATTTGAACTAAACTTACTGGCCCTGCACGTAGGTGTACGTTAGAACATAAATTTGATAATATAAAGTCACTGTTAAAACATTTGAAGAAACGCTTTGCACCAGGAAAAAGTCTATCGTATTTTCAAGCGGAAATCGCAAGTATTCTTAAGAAAATAATTATATTAAATATATATTTGTAACTAATAAGTAATTTAAATTCATTGTAAATTATTATTATAAGTTTAATTCATAATATATTTAAACGAGAGAGAATAAATCAATATATTATTGGTATCATTATTAATGGTAGTAATAAACTAATTCAATTTATTATAAGTATAATATATGTAGATGGGTCGAAAATTGATAATAGGTTTATCATATTCACTTTCATAAATTTTTATTCTTATTTTTTAATATTTTCTTTTTATTTTTATATGGAGAAAAATTAATAAATAAATAATGAAGATTAATGATTATAATGTAAATAATTCTTAATGTGAAAGATAGAAGAATTGATCATAATATTGGTTTTATCTGTGGTATAAAAAAATATTTAAATATTGGCCATTAGAAGTATATCGAATTTATACTATAATATGGTTTAAGAGACCAATTCTTTCATTTCAGACATCTAATGATTAAATTATTATTGTTAAATAAAATATAAATAAAAAATATTAAAAAATTAATAATTTTAAATTGACAATTTAATGTTATATGTTTAACTAATTTTTTATCTTAGGATTTTATAAAGTTATTATTCTAAGTAATCAATTTCCAAAATCATTTATTGATGTTGATTCTACTACGATAGGTATAAATCTATGATTTGTTCCACAAATTTCTGAACATTGGCCAAAAAATAATCCTGGTCGGTATGTAAATAATATTATTTGATTAAGTCGTCCTGGAGTTGCATCTATTTTTATTCCTAAGGATGGAATTGTTCATGAGTGAATTACATCAACAGATGTTGTAATTAAAGGAATTGGGGTTTTAAATGGAATAATAATTCGATTATCTACATCTAATAGTCGAAATAATCTTAAATTTGAATAATCATTGATTATAAAAGAATCATAATTTAAATAAAATTCTGGATATTCATATCTTCAATATCATTGATGACCAATAGCTTTAATTGTAAAATATGAGAATGTCCATATTTCATCAACAAAATAAAGAGTTTTTAATGATGGAAATGCAATAATTATTAATACAATTATTGGAAAAATAGTTCAAATAATTTCAATTAAATTATTTTCTAATAAAAATCGATTTCTAAATTTTCTTAAAATGATATTTATTATTATAAATAATGTTATCGAAATAATTATTGATAATATTATATATAGTAATATTATAAAATACAACTAAATTATCAGCAAAAGGAGAGTTAGGATCTTGAAGTGAAAATATATTTCATGTAGCAATTCTTAATAAATGAAATATATCTTTATATATGAAGCTTAAATTCATCGCACTAATCTGCCATATTAAATTTAATTTTTAATTTATAAATTTTATAAGTTTAAAATTAAATTTTATTTTTTTTATTTTCTTTTTTAAAAATCAAAGGAATTTCATTAAATGAGTGTTCAAATGGGGGATAGTTTTGTAATCATTCGAGTGAATTTTGAAAATATATAAGTAAAATTAATCGTTTTACTATAAATCTTTCTAATATAATAAAAATAAATATTATTATTCTATTAATTGAAATTAATGATCCTAGTGAAGGTAAAAAATTTCAACAGTAATACGCGTCAGGGTAATCTGAATATCGTCGTGGTATTCCTATTAATCCTAAAAAATGTTGAGGGAAGAATGTTATATTTACTCCAATAAATATAAAATAAAATTGAATTTTAAGAAATTTTTTGTTTAGTGTTAAGCCAGTAATTAAAGGATATCAGTGAAATAATCTTGCAATAATTCTAAATACTGCTCCTATTGAAAGTACATAATGAAAATGTCCTACAACATAGTATGTATCATGAAGTAAAATATGAATAGATGAATTTGATAATATAATTCCTGTTAATCCTCCTATTGTAAACAAAAAAATAAATCCCATAGATCATAAAGTTGTTGGATTTGCGTAAGCTTTTGATCCATGGAATGTTGCTAGTCATCTAAAAACTTTAATGCCAGTGGGAATGGCAGTAATTATAGTTGCTGATGTGAAATAAGCGCGAGTATCTACATCTATTCCAACAGTAAATATGTGATGTGCTCATACAATAAATCCTAGAAAACCAATTCCTAGTATTGCGTATACTATTCCTATGTTTCCAAATGTTGCTTTTTTACCTCTTTCGTTTAAAATAATATGTGAGATTAGTCCAAATCCTGGAAGAATTAGAATATAAACTTTTGGATGTCCAAAGAATCAAAATAAGTGTTGGTATAAAATTGGGTCACCCCCTCCTATAGGGTAAAAAAAGAAGAATTTAAATTTCGATCTGATAAAAGTATTGTAATTGCTCCAGCAAGAACAGGTAGTGATAGTAAAAGTAAAATTGCTGTAATTATAACTGATCATGGGAATAAAGGTATTTGATCATATTGTAGCGAATAATTTATTATATTGAAAATTGTCACTACAAAATTAATAGCTCCTATGATTGATGATACTCCGGCGATATGAAGGGAAAAAATTGTTAGATCGGTAGATGATGATGGGTGGTATATAAATGATGATAATGGAGGGTAAATTGTTCATCCTGTGCCTGATCCTGAATTTAAATAATTTCTTATTAATAATGAAAAAATTGAAGGAGGTAGTAATCAAAATCTTATATTGTTTATTCGTGGAAATGCCATATCTGGAGCTCCAATCATTAAGGGAACTAATCAGTTCCCAAAATCTCCAATTATGAATGGTATAACCATAAAAAAAATTATAACAAAAGCATGAGACGTTACAATTGAATTATAAATCTGATCATTTTTAATTCATGCCCCTGTCTTCTTAATTCTAATCGAATAATAAATCTTATTGATGAACCAATTATTCCTGATCATATAGCGAATATAAAATATAATATGCCAATATTTTTATGATTAGTGGAGTATAATCATTTTTTCATTCACGAAGAAATTAAGATTTATAAAATTAAATTTATATTTTTAATTTTGAAGATTAATAGTTTAAAATTAACTTAAAATCTTTAAATAAAGTATTAGAGTATTATGTCTGATAAAAGGAATAAATTGTAAATTTATTTATGAAAATAAAATTTTCTAATACTATTAATATAATTTCTATAATTTAAACAAAATATTAAATTGCAAATTTAAAAATAAAATATAATTTTTCAGAAATTAGATTTTAAAGTAAATGTATATGATTCTAAATATAATTACTATAATAGTTATAATTAATAAAATTCACATATCTATATATTTGTATTTTAAGAATATATTTGAGTAATTTTTATTGAATAAATTATTATTAATAAAATTTAAATAATTTCAAATTATTAATAGTCTTGATATTACAATAACGATAGATAGGATAAGATTAAAACCATTAAGTTTAATTACTAAGTTCTCTAACACTAATCATTTTAAAGAAAATACTCCTATTGGTGGAATAAATATATATGTTAGTAATAAATAAGAAAATGTAAGTTTTGATTTATTGTTAAAGATTATTATTTCTATTTTATTTTCTAATTTTATATCTATGATTAAATAGATTATATTATATGATAATACTGAATATATGATGAAGTAAAGAATAAAAATATACAAATTTAAATATATTAATGTTATTATTAATGAAGTTTGATAAATTGAAGAAAATGATATTATTAGTATTAAAGAATTTTTATTTAATATTAATAGAGGTGATACAATTAAATTTAGAGTAATTATAATTAATAATTCTTTTATCGGGATTGAATTTATTAAAAGAATAAAAGGAATTAATTTTATGAATGTTATTAATAAGAATGCATTTATGAAATTAATTGATTTAAATATAAAATTAAATCAAGCATTAAATGGAATAATCCCTAATTTTAATGAAGTTCCCATTATTATTAGGATTGATGAGTATACATTAAAATTATTAAATAAAATTCCCGTTAAAATTAGAGATCTTCTAATAAATGAAATAAAAAAATAAAGAACTCTAATTTTCATATTTTTTGAAATAGCTAATGATGATAAAAAAATTAAGTTAGTAATTTCTATAATTAGTCAAATGAAAAATATATTGTTTAATATGAGAGAAAATACTGATAAAAAGATAATTATTATAGATGAAAAATAAGAATAAAAATTTTTTATCATGATTAATTTTTTGTTAAATCTTTATATTTTAGTGTATGAGCATATAAATTTTTAAAGTTTATGGAATTAAAATTATTACTAAATTACTATTACACTAAATACAATCATTATTCTGCCATCCGCTGTATCGGTATCTATCATAAGATCGAAAAACTGCTTACTTGTTCTCAATTTTATGCTTCTCAAATGGATTTCTGCGGCCCTAATTGTCCGATCTGGTTGAGTAGCGTCTCTAACTGAAGCCTAGGTTGTGCGGAACGTAAATATAAACATTATTTTGCTTTCCATTGCATCTGAACCTATCCTATGATCGAAAAACTTCAAATTCATTCCGAATTTTGTGCTTCTGGAGTCAATTTCAGCGGCCCTACTTGTCCGATATGGCTGAGCAGCGGCTCAAACTGCAGCCTGGGTTGTGCGGAACGTAAGTATAAACATTACTTTGCCTTTTATTGCGTCCAAACCTGCCATAGAATGGAAAAACTGCTTATTTATTCTCAATCTTATGATTCTCATGTCGATTTCAGCGGCCCTAATTGTCCGATCTGGTTGAGCAGCGCCTCTAACGGAAGCCTAGGGTGTCAGGAACGTAAATATAACCCTTCTTTTGCTGTCCACTGCATCTGACCCTATCCTAGGATCGAAAAACTGCAAATTCATTCTGAATTTTTTGCTTCTGAAGTCGATTTCTGCGGCCCCAATTGTCCAATTTGGTTGTCCAGCGTCTGAAATTGAAGACTGGGTTGTGCGGTGTTAGGTTATCCATCTAGTCGACCTGTCATTTGTTTGGATTCTGTTATAATGATTTACTAGATTCGTTATTTATGGTTTTTAGCTTTGACAGCGTCTTCAAAGTTTATGCATTTCTTGGTACGTTATTATTTAATTTCACGGTTTACTATTATTTATATTTTAGTTAATTTAGTTGCATTGCTTCCAAAACTCTTCGCACCTCTTTAGATTACATTCACTAGTAAGGACTCTTATTGTACTAATATTGTTGTAATACAATATATCACGTTTATTGTTTTACAATCTCTCTATTTTTAATTAAGTGGAAATTATTATCTATATTTTAATTAGGTTAATATTTCTTTCCTGTTTCAGGTTTGCGTTCGCTTCTGTTAAATTATATTATATTTATCTTCCTGAGGGTTTTACTTTTAATTTGTTACCCATAGATGGTATGTATCTTATTCTTACAGTACAATAGATTATCATATTGTAGTGTTCTCTCTTTCAGTCTTTTGTGTTACTCTTTCATCGGCCTGTCTTTTATTCAGTACTTCTGGACAGAAACTTTGGAAAGCGTTCCATTTATTTTAGTCTGGGATAATTGCATCAATTATCTCATTAGGCTCTCATTGGATATTAATTTCTAGATTGTGCGTTAATTTTTGCCTTTGATCTTTCCATTTCTTACAGTAAAGCAGAGTGGGTTGCGCATCATCTTGTGTTTGACAGCTGTACCAGCAGTGATCCGTTTGGTATTCACCTATTTCTTTTTCGTATATTGGTTGAAGCAACCATGACCTGTAAGTATCTGTGTGGTATAAAAATTTACATACCCGTGCTTTCTTGTGACCCATTTCTCAATATCTCTAATCAGCCTTTTAGTCCAGATTCCTGTGTTAGATTCCTCTCATATATTTTGCCATTCTTTGATTGTATTCTCCTTAGTTAATTTGATTTCTTTTTCCAGGTCTTGTTCATATTTTCCTTTCCCTTGTGTAAGGCTAGATACGTAACTTTCTATTAATTTCTTATTGAATTATTCATCTGTGTATGCTTCTTCGTTATAACGAGGTTTGTGACATCTTAATTTATTATCGTTCCTTGTTACTCTGGCTAAATTTTTAATTTTACTATTTCTAGCATTATCCTTTTCTTTTATTTCATAAAGTTCTTTTCTTACTTTGATCTTTACCAAAATGGGTGGAAATCTTGCTAGTACACAGAAGGCGTTTAATGATTAATGATTAATTTAATTTTATTATAAGATTAATGATTTATTTTATTGATTGAAATAAATATTATTTTAGATAATTATGGACCTTATCTAACTTTACTAGTTACTTCCTTATTAACCTTTGATGTAAGTTTATTTCTTATTATCTATTAGGTTCTATCGTATAAATTACAAACTAATTTTCAATTTGTTGTTCGTTTGAAATCAAAATTCGACACCAACAAAATGTTCTGCTATTTTGATATATATTTAATATATATTATCATTTTATTTTATTTTATTTTATTCAAAAAGTAGTTTAATTTAAATATTAATTTTGGAGATTAATGATAATTATCTATTTAATTTTTTTTGAAAATAAAATTATTATGTATTTTGTATAATAAAATATTTTGTGGTTAATTAGTTAAAATTATTATATGATATTTTAAATTTACAAGATTTATGTTTTAGATTAAACTATTTAACTAAAATAATGATTTTATTTTATTGCTTATTCACTTATTTTAATTTTATTAAATTTTATGTTGATTTTCGTTTTTAAGGGTGATTTATTGATAATATTGATTAGTATACAATTTTTTGTAATTTCTATACTATCAATAATCTTTATGTTTGAAATTTATTCTAATGAATGAATTTTCATATATTTTATAGTATTTTCTGTGTGCGATAGAGTTATTGGTTTGAGAATTTTAGTTAATTGTACTTATTTTTATGGGAATCAAAGAATTTCAATATTAAATTTAACATGATAAAAGCTTTTTTAATAATTTTGATATTATTTTTTCTTTATAATTTAAATAAATTTTTAAAATTTACATTTTTATTTTGATGTTTTTTAGATTTATATTATTATTCAATTTTAGAAATGAAATATATTGAAACACAATTAGGTTTAATTTTGGCTTTAATTTTTTTTCATTTATATTAGTTATTTTAAATTTATGAATTTTTAATTTGATTTTGTTAATAAATTTATCTAGAATTTGTTTTAATTTAAATTTGATTTTGTTGATTGTTTTATATTTTACATTTTTAACAATAAATTTTTTAATATTTTATTTCTTTTTTGAGGTAAGGTTAATTATTATATGTTTAATTATTGTAAAATGAGGGACAGGTAACATACGATTATTAGCTGGTTATTATCTGATGTTTTATACAATATTTTTTTCATTTCCCTTACTGGTTTTTTTTATTAATTATTATTTATTTGAATAATTTAGCGCTAATAAATTTAATAGAAATAATAGATTATAATTTAAATATTTTTATATTTATTTATATATTAAGTTCATTTTTAGTGAAAATTCCTATATTTATATTACATGGATGATTATTAAAAGCTCATGTTGAAGCCCCTGTGTTTGGATCAATAATTTTAGCAGCTATTTTATTAAAATTAGGAACATATGGTTTATTGCGATTTATATATATTTTTTATTCTAATTTTTATTTTGTAAATTTGGTAATTTTAGTATTTAGATTAATTGGGGGGTTAATTGTTTCAATTTTATGTTTACGTCAAATTGATATAAAGATTTTGGTAGCTTATTCTTCAGTAATTCATATAAGAATTTTATTAAGATCTATAATAACTGAAATACTTTTAGGATTTGTAGGTAGTTATATTATTATAATTGCTCATGGATTATGTTCTTCGGGTTTATTTTATTCAGTAAATTTGTGTTATAAATCTTCAGGGAGACGGATTATATTTTTAAATAAGGGGATAATAGCGTTAATGCCTCCAATATCTATATTTTGATTTATATTTTGTACATCTAATATATCTGCTCCTGTTTCATTAAACTTAGTTGGTGAGGTATTTTTGTTAATAATTATTTATTTATGATTCAAATATTTGATTTATTTATTAATTTTTTATTGTTTTCTTAGATTTTGTTATTCATTATATTTATATATTTATGTTCAACATGGAAAAATAAATTTCATTTTAAAGATTTTTAATGCTAATATTTTAGATTATTATATTTTATTGATGCATTGAATTCCCCTAAATTTTATATTTTTAAATTTAATTATTTTTTCATATTAATTTTAAATATATTTTATTTAAATAGTTTAATTAAAATATTGACTTGTGGTGTCAATGATATATGTATTTATATTTTAAATTATCATAAAAATGTTTTTAATTAGTTTATTCATACTATTTTCTGGAATACTATATCTATTTTTAGGCCTATATTTATATACATCTAAATATGTAATTATTTTAGAATGGGATTTAATAAATTTGTTTTGTATAAAATTTAGAATAATTATTTATTTGGATTTTATTAGATTAATATTTATCGGAGTTGTTTCTATTATTTCCTCATGCGTAATAATTTACAGAATTGAATATATAAGGTCAGATAAAACAATTTGTCGGTTTTTTTATTTATTAATTTTATTTATTCTATCAATATGTTTAATAATTTTAAGTCCCAGAGTTTTATCAATTTTATTAGGATGGGATGGGCTAGGTTTAATTTCTTTTGGTTTAATTATTTATTATCAAAGATATAGAGCTTTTAATTCTGGAGTTTTAACAATTGTATGTAATCGGGTTGGAGATATTGGATTTTTAATATTGATTGTTTCAAATTCCGCAAATGGGTCGTGAAATTTAATATTTTATGAAATAGATAGATTTATAATATTTTTCATATTTTTAAGCGCTTTAACTAAAAGAGCTCAAATACCCTTTTCTTTATGGTTACCTGCAGCTATAATAGCTCCAACCCCTATTTCTACTTTAGTTCATTCTTCAACCTTAGTTACTGCAGGGGTTTATTTATTAATCCATTATTACAGTTTAGTGTTTACAATAAATAATAACGTTATTTTATTTATCTCAATCTTTACTATATTTATGGCTAGTTCTATTGCTAATTTTGAATATGATTTAAAGAAAATTATTGCCCTATCAACTTTAAGTCAGTTAGGATTAATAATAAGAATTTTATCTGTAGGGTTAGTGGATTTAGCCTTCTTTCATTTAGTTATTCATGCTTTATTTAAATCAATAATATTTATATGTGCAGGAAGATTTATTCATAGATCTAATAATAACCAAGATATTCGAAATTTTAATTCTATGAGAATTTTAATACCTTTAAATGGTATAGTTCTATTAATTGGAAAATTAAGTCTATGCGGGTGTTTCTTTTTGTCAGGTTTTCTCTCTAAGGATATAATTATTGAATATTTCTTTATTAATAGAGATATTAGAATTACAATATTTTGTATATTTTATATATCTATGGTGTTTACACTAAGATACTCATTTCGTTTAGTTTTATGAATCTTTTATCCTTTTGAATTTAAAAATGTTACCTACAGAGTATATTATGAATCTTTATACATTAATTTATGTATTTCCTTTTTGTTTATTATAGTTATTTTTATGGGAATACTTATTTTTTATCTAATCTTTAAAGTTTACATTATCTTATTGAATTTTTATGATAAAATATTTATTTTATTTATTTATTTATTACGGATTTATTTTGGTTATTTATTATTTTATTATCCTAATAAACACCCCCAAAAATTTTTATTTAATAAATTTATCTTTTTCCTGAAAGGAATATATTTTTTATCATATTTTTATAAGATTAGGTATACTTTTTTACTTAAATCGATGTATAAAATTAATAATGAAATTGAAAAGGGTCTTTCCGAATCAATTTTGACATTTTGAATGAAAACATTTACAAATTACTTAGTAAAATTTATCAAGTGATTAATTATATATGACACTCTGATGTTTATCCTAAAGCCAAATAAAACTCAACACGAACAACAAACCGCTGATTATTTAATGATACTTATATTTTATATATATTTATCAATATTTATCCTCGTTTATTCATTATTTCTGTTGTTGTATTAAACTTACACCACTTACTGAACGAAAGAATATAATTTATTGTATTATTACTTATTATTGTATATTGCATTAACTGTAAATAATAGTCAGTTGGAAAGGCGTGCAGACATCTCTTCTAAAAATCGAAAATTAAAAACTTTTTAATAGGAACCAGATATTCAACGATGTTCTTTTAATTTCACTTTTCTTAAAACATCAATTTTGATGTATATATATTCAACTTATTCTTTTCAATATGTTTTAATACATTAATAGAGTTTTATTTATTTGCTTAGTATGTACTATTTCACAAGATTTAAGGTTTTACTGGTAGTATTTGAAGAGTACGTTTTGTTATGTTTTCTTATTAATATTATTCAAGATTATCTATTATTATTATTTCAAAATGTAATACTTTATTTTATAATGAATACAAAAATTATGTTTTTGTTATGTTTTATTTAAAATTAATTTCATTTTAGAAAGTGGGATGACATGACTATTGGCGAACCACCCATTATAATAAAAAAAGGGTAACGCGCCATGATAAATACCCCTAGGGTGGTGAGGAAATCTTTCACAATTACAATACAATATATCCTCTAACACGATTTTATAATTAACTGCATAATTGTTCCTTTCAATATCTAATTATGCTAATCTCTTTAGCCTGTTTCACCTGTTCACATAACCTATTTGGCTCCGTACCAATAATTTTGTCTATTCCACGTCTCTCTATTAACTTATACATACCTTTATGAATTTTTAAATTCTTCAGTTTGATTCAAAGATAGTTCTATCTTGTTTCACACTTATATTTTCTTGAAATCTCTGTAAATATTTCAAATATAATGCACCACAACACCAAACACTTTCCTAATTTTATTAAATCTAATACTATATATGAGTGCATTCCTTGAAATGTTCTTTCACGAATTACATCTCGTCATCATTGTGCTATAGTAAATAATATAGTAATTAATGATATAAATAGAATTCAATTAATTTTAAATTGAAAAATTATAATAGCTCTTATTAATAAATTTATTAAATTAATAGATAATATTATTGGTCAAGGCCTGGGTGTTACTAGATGAAATGGATGATTTTTCATTTGTTTTAGTGTTTATTTAAGATAAACAATTTTTTTTTAATTTAATGATTTTAATGATTAGATTCATTAAAGTATAGAAGTCTAAGAATGGAAATTACATACGATTGAATAAATAAAACTGAGATTTCTAGAATAAATAATATATTTTGAATAATGATTATAAATGGAATAATAATTAATCAGGAACTTTCTATTGACGATCCTAGTAAAGTTAAAAGTAAATATCCTGCTAATATATTAGCTGTTAGTCGAATTGATAATGCTCATGGACGAATAATGTTTCTGATTGTTTCAATTAATACTATAAAATTTATTAATATTAAAGGTGTATTTAGTGGTACTAAATGAATTAATATCTTTTCTGAATTTATAGTTCAACCGTAAAATATATATGTTAATCATATTGATATTGTTAATGATAAATTAATTGATAAGTGACTTGTAGGAGTGAAAGTATATGGTATTAATCCTATTAAATTATAAAGTATAATTATTATTAGTATTCTTAAGAAAATAATTATATTAAATATATATTTGTAACTAATTAGTAATTTAAATTCATTGTAAATTATTATTATAAGTTTAATTCATAATATATTTAAACGAGAGAGAATAAATCAATATATTATTGGTATCATTATTAATGGTAGTAATAAACTAATTCAATTTATTATAAGTATAATATATGTAGATGGGTCGAAAATTGATAATAGGTTTATCATATTCACTTTCATAAATTTTTATTCTTATTTTTTAATATTTTCTTTTTATTTTTATATGGAGAAAAATTAATAAATAAATAATGAAGATTAATGATTATAATGTAAATAATTCTTAATGTGAAAAATAGAAGAATTGATCATAATATTGGTTTTATCTGTGGTATAAAAAAATATTTAAATATTGGCCATTAGAAGTATATCGAATTTATACTATAATATGGTTTAAGAGACCAATTCTTTCATTTCAGACATCTAATGATTAAATTATTATTGTTAAATAAAATATAAATAAAAAATATTAAAAAATTAATAATTTTAAATTGACAATTTAATGTTATATGTTTAACTAATTTTTTATCTTAGGATTTTATAAAGTTATTATTCTAAGTAATCAATTTCCAAAATCATTTATTGATGTTGATTCTACTACGATAGGTATAAATCTATGATTTGTTCCACAAATTTCTGAACATTGGCCAAAAAATAATCCTGGTCGGTATGTAAATAATATTATTTGATTAAGTCGTCCTGGAGTTGCATCTATTTTTATTCCTAAGGATGGAATTGTTCATGAGTGAATTACATCAACAGATGTTGTAATTAAAGGAATTGGGGTTTTAAATGGAATAATAATTCGATTATCTACATCTAATAGTCGAAATAATCTTAAATTTGAATAATCATTGATTATAAAAGAATCATAATTTAAATAAAATTCTGGATATTCATATCTTCAATATCATTGATGACCAATAGCTTTAATTGTAAAATATGAGAATGTCCATATTTCATCAACAAAATAAAGAGTTTTTAATGATGGAAATGCAATAATTATTAATACAATTATTGGAAAAATAGTTCAAATAATTTCAATTAAATTATTTTCTAATAAAAATCGATTTCTAAATTTTCTTAAAATGATATTTATTATTATAAATAATGTTATCGAAATAATTATTGATAATATTATATATAGTAATATTATAAAATACAACTAAATTATCAGCAAAAGGAGAGTTAGGATCTTGAAGTGAAAATATATTTCATGTAGCAATTCTTAATAAATGAAATATATCTTTATATATGAAGCTTAAATTCATCGCACTAATCTGCCATATTAAATTTAATTTTTAATTTATAAATTTTATAAGTTTAAAATTAAATTTTATTTTTTTTATTTTCTTTTTTAAAAATCAAAGGAATTTCATTAAATGAGTGTTCAAATGGGGGATAGTTTTGTAATCATTCGAGTGAATTTTGAAAATATATAAGTAAAATTAATCGTTTTACTATAAATCTTTCTAATATAATAAAAATAAATATTATTATTCTATTAATTGAAATTAATGATCCTAGTGAAGGTAAAAAATTTCAACAGTAATACGCGTCAGGGTAATCTGAATATCGTCGTGGTATTCCTATTAATCCTAAAAAATGTTGAGGGAAGAATGTTATATTTACTCCAATAAATATAAAATAAAATTGAATTTTAAGAAATTTTTTGTTTAGTGTTAAGCCAGTAATTAAAGGATATCAGTGAAATAATCTTGCAATAATTCTAAATACTGCTCCTATTGAAAGTACATAATGAAAATGTCCTACAACATAGTATGTATCATGAAGTAAAATATGAATAGATGAATTTGATAATATAATTCCTGTTAATCCTCCTATTGTAAACAAAAAAATAAATCCCATAGATCATAAAGTTGTTGGATTTGCGTAAGCTTTTGATCCATGGAATGTTGCTAGTCATCTAAAAACTTTAATGCCAGTGGGAATGGCAGTAATTATAGTTGCTGATGTGAAATAAGCGCGAGTATCTACATCTATTCCAACAGTAAATATGTGATGTGCTCATACAATAAATCCTAGAAAACCAATTCCTAGTATTGCGTATACTATTCCTATGTTTCCAAATGTTGCTTTTTTACCTCTTTCGTTTAAAATAATATGTGAGATTAGTCCAAATCCTGGAAGAATTAGAATATAAACTTTTGGATGTCCAAAGAATCAAAATAAGTGTTGGTATAAAATTGGGTCACCCCCTCCTATAGGGTAAAAAAAGAAGAATTTAAATTTCGATCTGATAAAAGTATTGTAATTGCTCCAGCAAGAACAGGTAGTGATAGTAAAAGTAAAATTGCTGTAATTATAACTGATCATGGGAATAAAGGTATTTGATCATATTGTAGCGAATAATTTATTATATTGAAAATTGTCACTACAAAATTAATAGCTCCTATGATTGATGATACTCCGGCGATATGAAGGGAAAAAATTGTTAGATCGGTAGATGATGATGGGTGGTATATAAATGATGATAATGGAGGGTAAATTGTTCATCCTGTGCCTGATCCTGAATTTAAATAATTTCTTATTAATAATGAAAAAATTGAAGGAGGTAGTAATCAAAATCTTATATTGTTTATTCGTGGAAATGCCATATCTGGAGCTCCAATCATTAAGGGAACTAATCAGTTCCCAAAATCTCCAATTATGAATGGTATAACCATAAAAAAAATTATAACAAAAGCATGAGACGTTACAATTGAATTATAAATCTGATCATTTTTAATTCATGCCCCTGTCTTCTTAATTCTAATCGAATAATAAATCTTATTGATGAACCAATTATTCCTGATCATATAGCGAATATAAAATATAATATGCCAATATTTTTATGATTAGTGGAGTATAATCATTTTTTCATTCACGAAGAAATTAAGATTTATAAAATTAAATTTATATTTTTAATTTTGAAGATTAATAGTTTAAAATTAACTTAAAATCTTTAAATAAAGTATTAGAGTATTATGTCTGATAAAAGGAATAAATTGTAAATTTATTTATGAAAATAAAATTTTCTAATACTATTAATATAATTTCTATAATTTAAACAAAATATTAAATTGCAAATTTAAAAATAAAATATAATTTTTCAGAAATTAGATTTTAAAGTAAATGTATATGATTCTAAATATAATTACTATAATAGTTATAATTAATAAAATTCACATATCTATATATTTGTATTTTAAGAATATATTTGAGTAATTTTTATTGAATAAATTATTATTAATAAAATTTAAATAATTTCAAATTATTAATAGTCTTGATATTACAATAACGATAGATAGGATAAGATTAAAACCATTAAGTTTAATTACTAAGTTCTCTAACACTAATCATTTTAAAGAAAATACTCCTATTGGTGGAATAAATATATATGTTAGTAATAAATAAGAAAATGTAAGTTTTGATTTATTGTTAAAGATTATTATTTCTATTTTATTTTCTAATTTTATATCTATGATTAAATAGATTATATTATATGATAATACTGAATATATGATGAAGTAAAGAATAAAAATATACAAATTTAAATATATTAATGTTATTATTAATGAAGTTTGATAAATTGAAGAAAATGATATTATTAGTATTAAAGAATTTTTATTTAATATTAATAGAGGTGATACAATTAAATTTAGAGTAATTATAATTAATAATTCTTTTATCGGGATTGAATTTATTAAAAGAATAAAAGGAATTAATTTTATGAATGTTATTAATAAGAATGCATTTATGAAATTAATTGATTTAAATATAAAATTAAATCAAGCATTAAATGGAATAATCCCTAATTTTAATGAAGTTCCCATTATTATTAGGATTGATGAGTATACATTAAAATTATTAAATAAAATTCCCGTTAAAATTAGAGATCTTCTAATAAATGAAATAAAAAAATAAAGAACTCTAATTTTCATATTTTTTGAAATAGCTAATGATGATAAAAAAATTAAGTTAGTAATTTCTATAATTAGTCAAATGAAAAATATATTGTTTAATATGAGAGAAAATACTGATAAAAAGATAATTATTATAGATGAAAAATAAGAATAAAAATTTTTTATCATGATTAATTTTTTGTTAAATCTTTATATTTTAGTGTATGAGCATATAAATTTTTAAAGTTTATGGAATTAAAATTATTACTAAATTACTATTACACTAAATACAATCATTATTCTGCCATCCGCTGTATCGGTATCTATCATAAGATCGAAAAACTGCTTACTTGTTCTCAATTTTATGCTTCTCAAATGGATTTCTGCGGCCCTAATTGTCCGATCTGGTTGAGTAGCGTCTCTAACTGAAGCCTAGGTTGTGCGGAACGTAAATATAAACATTATTTTGCTTTCCATTGCATCTGAACCTATCCTATGATCGAAAAACTTCAAATTCATTCCGAATTTTGTGCTTCTGGAGTCAATTTCAGCGGCCCTACTTGTCCGATATGGCTGAGCAGCGGCTCAAACTGCAGCCTGGGTTGTGCGGAACGTAAGTATAAACATTACTTTGCCTTTTATTGCGTCCAAACCTGCCATAGAATGGAAAAACTGCTTATTTATTCTCAATCTTATGATTCTCATGTCGATTTCAGCGGCCCTAATTGTCCGATCTGGTTGAGCAGCGCCTCTAACGGAAGCCTAGGGTGTCAGGAACGTAAATATAACCCTTCTTTTGCTGTCCACTGCATCTGACCCTATCCTAGGATCGAAAAACTGCAAATTCATTCTGAATTTTTTGCTTCTGAAGTCGATTTCTGCGGCCCCAATTGTCCAATTTGGTTGTCCAGCGTCTGAAACTGAAGACTGGGTTGTGCGGTGTTAGGTTATCCATCTAGTCGACCTGTCATTTGTTTGGATTCTGTTATAATGATTTACTAGATTCGTTATTTATGGTTTTTAGCTTTGACAGCGTCTTCAAAGTTTATGCATTTCTTGGTACGTTATTATTTAATTTCACGGTTTACTATTATTTATATTTTAGTTAATTTAGTTGTATTGCTTCCAAAACTCTTCGCACCTCTTTAGATTACATTCACTAGTAAGGACTCTTATTGTACTAATATTGTTGTAATACAATATATCACGTTTATTGTTTTACAATCTCTCTATTTTTAATTAAGTGGAAATTATTATCTATATTTTAATTAGGTTAATATTTCTTTCCTGTTTCAGGTTTGCGTTCGCTTCTGTTAAATTATATTATATTTATCTTCCTGAGGGTTTTACTTTTAATTTGTTACCCATAGATGGTATGTATCTTATTCTTACAGTACAATAGATTATCATATTGTAGTGTTCTCTCTTTCAGTCTTTTGTGTTACTCTTTCATCGGCCTGTCTTTTATTCAGTACTTCTGGACAGAAACTTTGGAAAGCGTTCCATTTATTTTAGTCTGGGATAATTGCATCAATTATCTCATTAGGCTCTCATTGGATATTAATTTCTAGATTGTGCGTTAATTTTTGCCTTTGACCTTTCCATTTCTTACAGTAAAGCAGAGTGGGTTGCGCATCATCTTGTGTTTGACAGCTGTACCAGCAGTGATCCGTTTGGTATTCACCTATTTCTTTTTCGTATATTGGTTGAAGCAACCATGACCTGTAAGTATCTGTGTGGTATAAAAATTTACATACCCGTGCTTTCTTGTGACCCATTTCTCAATATCTCTAATCAGCCTTTTAGTCCAGATTCCTGTGTTAGATTCCTCTCATATATTTTGCCATTCTTTGATTGTATTCTCCTTAGTTAATTTGATTTCTTTTTCCAGGTCTTGTTCATATTTTCCTTTCCCTTGTGTAAGGCTAGATACGTAACTTTCTATTAATTTCTTATTGAATTATTCATCTGTGTATGCTTCTTCGTTATAACGAGGTTTGTGACATCTTAATTTATTATCGTTCCTTGTTACTCTGGCTAAATTTTTAATTTTACTATTTCTAGCATTATCCTTTTCTTTTATTTCATAAAGTTCTTTTCTTACTTCGATCTTTACCAAAATGGGTGGAAATCTTGCTAGTACACAGAAGGCGTTTAATGATTAATGATTAATTTAATTTTATTATAAGATTAATGATTTATTTTATTGATTGAAATAAATATTATTTTAGATAATTATGGACCTTATCTAACTTTACTAGTTACTTCCTTATTAACCTTTGATGTAAGTTTATTTCTTATTATCTATTAGGTTCTATCGTATAAATTACAAACTAATTTTCAATTTGTTGTTCGTTTGAAATCAAAATTCGACACCAACAAAATATTCTGCTATTTTGATATATATTTAATATATATTATCATTTTATTTTATTTTATTTTATTCAAAAAGTAGTTTAATTTAAATATTAATTTTGGAGATTAATGATAATTATCTATTTAATTTTTTTTGAAAATAAAATTATTATGTATTTTGTATAATAAAATATTTTGTGGTTAATTAGTTAAAATTATTATATGATATTTTAAATTTACAAGATTTATGTTTTAGATTAAACTATTTAACTAAAATAATGATTTTATTTTATTGCTTATTCACTTATTTTAATTTTATTAAATTTTATGTTGATTTTCGTTTTTAAGAGTGATTTATTGATAATATTGATTAGTATACAATTTTTTGTAATTTCTATACTATCAATAATCTTTATGTTTGAAATTTATTCTAATGAATGAATTTTCATATATTTTATAGTATTTTCTGTGTGCGATAGAGTTATTGGTTTGAGAATTTTAGTTAATTGTACTTATTTTTATGGGAATCAAAGAATTTCAATATTAAATTTAACATGATAAAAGCTTTTTTAATAATTTTGATATTATTTTTTCTTTATAATTTAAATAAATTTTTAAAATTTACATTTTTATTTTGATGTTTATTAGATTTATATTATTATTCAATTTTAGAAATGAAATATATTGAAACACAATTAGGTTTAATTTTGGCTTTAATTTTTTTTCATTTATATTAGTTATTTTAAATTTATGAATTTTTAATTTGATTTTGTTAATAAATTTATCTAGAATTTGTTTTAATTTAAATTTGATTTTGTTGATTGTTTTATATTTTACATTTTTAACAATAAATTTTTTAATATTTTATTTCTTTTTTGAGGTAAGGTTAATTATTATATGTTTAATTATTGTAAAATGAGGGACAGGTAACATACGATTATTAGCTGGTTATTATCTGATGTTTTATACAATATTTTTTTCATTTCCCTTACTGGTTTTTTTATTAATTATTATTTATTTGAATAATTTAGCGCTAATAAATTTAATAGAAATAATAGATTATAATTTAAATATTTTTATATTTATTTATATATTAAGTTCATTTTTAGTGAAAATTCCTATATTTATATTACATGGATGATTATTAAAAGCTCATGTTGAAGCCCCTGTGTTTGGATCAATAATTTTAGCAGCTATTTTATTAAAATTAGGAACATATGGTTTATTGCGATTTATATATATTTTTTATTCTAATTTTTATTTTGTAAATTTGGTAATTTTAGTATTTAGATTAATTGGGGGGTTAATTGTTTCAATTTTATGTTTACGTCAAATTGATATAAAGATTTTGGTAGCTTATTCTTCAGTAATTCATATAAGAATTTTATTAAGATCTATAATAACTGAAATACTTTTAGGATTTGTAGGTAGTTATATTATTATAATTGCTCATGGATTATGTTCTTCGGGTTTATTTTATTCAGTAAATTTGTGTTATAAATCTTCAGGGAGACGGATTATATTTTTAAATAAGGGGATAATAGCGTTAATGCCTCCAATATCTATATTTTGATTTATATTTTGTACATCTAATATATCTGCTCCTGTTTCATTAAACTTAGTTGGTGAGGTATTTTTGTTAATAATTATTTATTTATGATTCAAATATTTGATTTATTTATTAATTTTTTATTGTTTTCTTAGATTTTGTTATTCATTATATTTATATATTTATGTTCAACATGGAAAAATAAATTTCATTTTAAAGATTTTTAATGCTAATATTTTAGATTATTATATTTTATTGATGCATTGAATTCCCCTAAATTTTATATTTTTAAATTTAATTATTTTTTCATATTAATTTTAAATATATTTTATTTAAATAGTTTAATTAAAATATTGACTTGTGGTGTCAATGATATATGTATTTATATTTTAAATTATCATAAAAATGTTTTTAATTAGTTTATTCATACTATTTTCTGGAATACTATATCTATTTTTAGGCCTATATTTATATACATCTAAATATGTAATTATTTTAGAATGGGATTTAATAAATTTGTTTTGTATAAAATTTAGAATAATTATTTATTTGGATTTTATTAGATTAATATTTATCGGAGTTGTTTCTATTATTTCCTCATGCGTAATAATTTACAGAATTGAATATATAAGGTCAGATAAAAGAATTTGTCGGTTTTTTTATTTATTAATTTTATTTATTCTATCAATATGTTTAATAATTTTAAGTCCCAGAGTTTTATCAATTTTATTAGGATGGGATGGGCTAGGTTTAATTTCTTTTGGTTTAATTATTTATTATCAAAGATATAGAGCTTTTAATTCTGGAGTTTTAACAATTGTATGTAATCGGGTTGGAGATATTGGATTTTTAATATTGATTGTTTCAAATTCCGCAAATGGGTCGTGAAATTTAATATTTTATGAAATAGATAGATTTATAATATTTTTCATATTTTTAAGCGCTTTAACTAAAAGAGCTCAAATACCCTTTTCTTTATGGTTACCTGCAGCTATAATAGCTCCAACCCCTATTTCTACTTTAGTTCATTCTTCAACCTTAGTTACTGCAGGGGTTTATTTATTAATCCATTATTACAGTTTAGTGTTTACAATAAATAATAACGTTATTTTATTTATCTCAATCTTTACTATATTTATGGCTAGTTCTATTGCTAATTTTGAATATGATTTAAAGAAAATTATTGCCCTATCAACTTTAAGTCAGTTAGGATTAATAATAAGAATTTTATCTGTAGAGTTAGTGGATTTAGCCTTCTTTCATTTAGTTATTCATGCTTTATTTAAATCAATAATATTTATATGTGCAAGAAGATTTATTCATAGATCTAATAATAACCAAGATATTCGAAATTTTAATTCTATGAGAATTTTAATACCTTTAAATGGTATAGTTCTATTAATTGGAAAATTAAGTCTATGCGGGTGTTTCTTTTTGTCAGGTTTTCTCTCTAAGGATATAATTATTGAATATTTCTTTATTAATAGAGATATTAGAATTACAATATTTTGTATATTTTATATATCTATGGTGTTTACACTAAGATACTCATTTCGTTTAGTTTTATGAATCTTTTATCCTTTTGAATTTAAAAATGTTACCTACAGAGTATATTATGAATCTTTATACATTAATTTATGTATTTCCTTTTTGTTTATTATAGTTATTTTTATGGGAATACTTATTTTTTATCTAATCTTTAAAGTTTACATTATCTTATTGAATTTTTATGATAAAATATTTATTTTATTTATTTATTTATTACGGATTTATTTTGGTTATTTATTATTTTATTATCCTAATAAACACCCCCAAAAATTTTTATTTAATAAATTTATCTTTTTCCTGAAAGGAATATATTTTTTATCATATTTTTATAAGATTAGGTATACTTTTTTACTTAAATCGATGTATAAAATTAATAATGAAATTGAAAAGGGTCTTTCCGAATCAATTTTGACATTTTGAATGAAAACATTTACAAATTACTTAGTAAAATTTATCAAGTGATTAATTATATATGACACTCTGATGTTTATCCTAAAGCCAAATAAAACTCAACACGAACAACAAACCGCTGATTATTTAATGATACTTATATTTTATATATATTTATCAATATTTATCCTCGTTTATTCATTATTTCTGTTGTTGTATTAAACTTACACCACTTACTGAACGAAAGAATATAATTTATTGTATTATTACTTATTATTGTATATTGCATTAACTGTAAATAATAGTCAGTTGGAAAGGCGTGCAGACATCTCTTCTAAAAATCGAAAATTAAAAACTTTTTAATAGGAACCAGATATTCAACGATGTTCTTTTAATTTCACTTTTCTTAAAACATCAATTTTGATGTATATATATTCAACTTATTCTTTTCAATATGTTTTAATACATTAATAGAGTTTTATTTATTTGCTTAGTATGTACTATTTCACAAGATTTAAGGTTTTACTGGTAGTATTTGAAGAGTACGTTTTGTTATGTTTTCTTATTAATATTATTCAAGATTATCTATTATTATTATTTCAAAATGTAATACTTTATTTTATAATGAATACAAAAATTATGTTTTTGTTATGTTTTATTTAAAATTAATTTCATTTTAGAAAGTGGGATGACATGACTATTGGCGAACCACCCATTATAATAAAAAAAGGGTAACGCGCCATGATAAATACCCCTAGGGTGGTGAGGAAATCTTTCACAATTACAATACAATATATCCTCTAACACGATTTTATAATTAACTGCATAATTGTTCCTTTCAATATCTAATTATGCTAATCTCTTTAGCCTGTTTCACCTGTTCACATAACCTATTTGGCTCCGTACCAATAATTTTGTCTATTCCACGTCTCTCTATTAACTTATACATACCTTTATGAATTTTTAAATTCTTCAGTTTGATTCAAAGATAGTTTTATCTTGTTTCACACTTATATTTTCTTGAAATCTCTGTAAATATTTCAAATATAATGCACCACAACACCAAACACTTTCCTAATTTTATTAAATCTAATACTATATATGAGTGCATTCCTTGAAATGTTCTTTCACGAATTACATCTCGTCATCATTGTGCTATAGTAAATAATATAGTAATTAATGATATAAATAGAATTCAATTAATTTTAAATTGAAAAATTATAATAGCTCTTATTAATAAATTTATTAAATTAATAGATAATATTATTGGTCAAGGCCTGGGTGTTACTAGATGAAATGGATGATTTTTCATTTGTTTTAGTGTTTATTTAAGATAAACAATTTTTTTTTAATTTAATGATTTTAATGATTAGATTCATTAAAGTATAGAAGTCTAAGAATGGAAATTACATACGATTGAATAAATAAAACTGAGATTTCTAGAATAAATAATATATTTTGAATAATGATTATAAATGGAATAATAATTAATCAGGAACTTTCTATTGACGATCCTAGTAAAGTTAAAAGTAAATATCCTGCTAATATATTAGCTGTTAGTCGAATTGATAATGCTCATGGACGAATAATGTTTCTGATTGTTTCAATTAATACTATAAAATTTATTAATATTAAAGGTGTATTTAGTGGTACTAAATGAATTAATATCTTTTC
This sequence comes from Calliopsis andreniformis, assembly GCF_051401765.1. NCBI lineage: Eukaryota > Metazoa > Arthropoda > Insecta > Hymenoptera > Andrenidae > Calliopsis > Calliopsis andreniformis. The sequence continues at coordinate 118,759 of NW_027480685.1, forward strand.
TGAATTTATAGTTCAACCGTAAAATATATATGTTAATCATATTGATATTGTTAATGATAAATTAATTGATAAGTGACTTGTAGGAGTGAAAGTATATGGTATTAATCCTATTAAATTATAAAGTATAATTATTATTAGTATTCTTAAGAAAATAATTATATTAAATATATATTTGTAACTAATTAGTAATTTAAATTCATTGTAAATTATTATTATAAGTTTAATTCATAATATATTTAAACGAGAGAGAATAAATCAATATATTATTGGTATCATTATTAATGGTAGTAATAAACTAATTCAATTTATTATAAGTATAATATATGTAGATGGGTCGAAAATTGATAATAGGTTTATCATATTCACTTTCATAAATTTTTATTCTTATTTTTTAATATTTTCTTTTTATTTTTATATGGAGAAAAATTAATAAATAAATAATGAAGATTAATGATTATAATGTAAATAATTCTTAATGTGAAAAATAGAAGAATTGATCATAATATTGGTTTTATCTGTGGTATAAAAAAATATTTAAATATTGGCCATTAGAAGTATATCGAATTTATACTATAATATGGTTTAAGAGACCAATTCTTTCATTTCAGACATCTAATGATTAAATTATTATTGTTAAATAAAATATAAATAAAAAATATTAAAAAATTAATAATTTTAAATTGACAATTTAATGTTATATGTTTAACTAATTTTTTATCTTAGGATTTTATAAAGTTATTATTCTAAGTAATCAATTTCCAAAATCATTTATTGATGTTGATTCTACTACGATAGGTATAAATCTATGATTTGTTCCACAAATTTCTGAACATTGGCCAAAAAATAATCCTGGTCGGTATGTAAATAATATTATTTGATTAAGTCGTCCTGGAGTTGCATCTATTTTTATTCCTAAGGATGGAATTGTTCATGAGTGAATTACATCAACAGATGTTGTAATTAAAGGAATTGGGGTTTTAAATGGAATAATAATTCGATTATCTACATCTAATAGTCGAAATAATCTTAAATTTGAATAATCATTGATTATAAAAGAATCATAATTTAAATAAAATTCTGGATATTCATATCTTCAATATCATTGATGACCAATAGCTTTAATTGTAAAATATGAGAATGTCCATATTTCATCAACAAAATAAAGAGTTTTTAATGATGGAAATGCAATAATTATTAATACAATTATTGGAAAAATAGTTCAAATAATTTCAATTAAATTATTTTCTAATAAAAATCGATTTCTAAATTTTCTTAAAATGATATTTATTATTATAAATAATGTTATCGAAATAATTATTGATAATATTATATATAGTAATATTATAAAATACAACTAAATTATCAGCAAAAGGAGAGTTAGGATCTTGAAGTGAAAATATATTTCATGTAGCAATTCTTAATAAATGAAATATATCTTTATATATGAAGCTTAAATTCATCGCACTAATCTGCCATATTAAATTTAATTTTTAATTTATAAATTTTATAAGTTTAAAATTAAATTTTATTTTTTTTATTTTCTTTTTTAAAAATCAAAGGAATTTCATTAAATGAGTGTTCAAATGGGGGATAGTTTTGTAATCATTCGAGTGAATTTTGAAAATATATAAGTAAAATTAATCGTTTTACTATAAATCTTTCTAATATAATAAAAATAAATATTATTATTCTATTAATTGAAATTAATGATCCTAGTGAAGGTAAAAAATTTCAACAGTAATACGCGTCAGGGTAATCTGAATATCGTCGTGGTATTCCTATTAATCCTAAAAAATGTTGAGGGAAGAATGTTATATTTACTCCAATAAATATAAAATAAAATTGAATTTTAAGAAATTTTTTGTTTAGTGTTAAGCCAGTAATTAAAGGATATCAGTGAAATAATCTTGCAATAATTCTAAATACTGCTCCTATTGAAAGTACATAATGAAAATGTCCTACAACATAGTATGTATCATGAAGTAAAATATGAATAGATGAATTTGATAATATAATTCCTGTTAATCCTCCTATTGTAAACAAAAAAATAAATCCCATAGATCATAAAGTTGTTGGATTTGCGTAAGCTTTTGATCCATGGAATGTTGCTAGTCATCTAAAAACTTTAATGCCAGTGGGAATGGCAGTAATTATAGTTGCTGATGTGAAATAAGCGCGAGTATCTACATCTATTCCAACAGTAAATATGTGATGTGCTCATACAATAAATCCTAGAAAACCAATTCCTAGTATTGCGTATACTATTCCTATGTTTCCAAATGTTGCTTTTTTACCTCTTTCGTTTAAAATAATATGTGAGATTAGTCCAAATCCTGGAAGAATTAGAATATAAACTTTTGGATGTCCAAAGAATCAAAATAAGTGTTGGTATAAAATTGGGTCACCCCCTCCTATAGGGTAAAAAAAGAAGAATTTAAATTTCGATCTGATAAAAGTATTGTAATTGCTCCAGCAAGAACAGGTAGTGATAGTAAAAGTAAAATTGCTGTAATTATAACTGATCATGGGAATAAAGGTATTTGATCATATTGTAGCGAATAATTTATTATATTGAAAATTGTCACTAAAAAATTAATAGCCCCTATGATTGATGATACTCCGGCGATATGAAGGGAAAAAATTGTTAGATCGGTAGATGATGATGGGTGGTATATAAATGATGATAATGGAGGGTAAATTGTTCATCCTGTGCCTGATCCTGAATTTAAATAATTTCTTATTAATAATGAAAAAATTGAAGGAGGTAGTAATCAAAATCTTATATTGTTTATTCGTGGAAATGCCATATCTGGAGCTCCAATCATTAAGGGAACTAATCAGTTCCCAAAATCTCCAATTATGAATGGTATAACCATAAAAAAAATTATAACAAAAGCATGAGACGTTACAATTGAATTATAAATCTGATCATTTTTAATTCATGCCCCTGTCTTCTTAATTCTAATCGAATAATAAATCTTATTGATGAACCAATTATTCCTGATCATATAGCGAATATAAAATATAATATGCCAATATTTTTATGATTAGTGGAGTATAATCATTTTTTCATTCACGAAGAAATTAAGATTTATAAAATTAAATTTATATTTTTAATTTTGAAGATTAATAGTTTAAAATTAACTTAAAATCTTTAAATAAAGTATTAGAGTATTATGTCTGATAAAAGGAATAAATTGTAAATTTATTTATGAAAATAAAATTTTCTAATACTATTAATATAATTTCTATAATTTAAACAAAATATTAAATTGCAAATTTAAAAATAAAATATAATTTTTCAGAAATTAGATTTTAAAGTAAATGTATATGATTCTAAATATAATTACTATAATAGTTATAATTAATAAAATTCACATATCTATATATTTGTATTTTAAGAATATATTTGAGTAATTTTTATTGAATAAATTATTATTAATAAAATTTAAATAATTTCAAATTATTAATAGTCTTGATATTACAATAACGATAGATAGGATAAGATTAAAACCATTAAGTTTAATTACTAAGTTCTCTAACACTAATCATTTTAAAGAAAATACTCCTATTGGTGGAATAAATATATATGTTAGTAATAAATAAGAAAATGTAAGTTTTGATTTATTGTTAAAGATTATTATTTCTATTTTATTTTCTAATTTTATATCTATGATTAAATAGATTATATTATATGATAATACTGAATATATGATGAAGTAAAGAATAAAAATATACAAATTTAAATATATTAATGTTATTATTAATGAAGTTTGATAAATTGAAGAAAATGATATTATTAGTATTAAAGAATTTTTATTTAATATTAATAGAGGTGATACAATTAAATTTAGAGTAATTATAATTAATAATTCTTTTATCGGGATTGAATTTATTAAAAGAATAAAAGGAATTAATTTTATGAATGTTATTAATAAGAATGCATTTATGAAATTAATTGATTTAAATATAAAATTAAATCAAGCATTAAATGGAATAATCCCTAATTTTAATGAAGTTCCCATTATTATTAGGATTGATGAGTATACATTAAAATTATTAAATAAAATTCCCGTTAAAATTAGAGATCTTCTAATAAATGAAATAAAAAAATAAAGAACTCTAATTTTCATATTTTTTGAAATAGCTAATGATGATAAAAAAATTAAGTTAGTAATTTCTATAATTAGTCAAATGAAAAATATATTGTTTAATATGAGAGAAAATACTGATAAAAAGATAATTATTATAGATGAAAAATAAGAATAAAAATTTTTTATCATGATTAATTTTTTGTTAAATCTTTATATTTTAGTGTATGAGCATATAAATTTTTAAAGTTTATGGAATTAAAATTATTACTAAATTACTATTACACTAAATACAATCATTATTCTGCCATCCGCTGTATCGGTATCTATCATAAGATCGAAAAACTGCTTACTTGTTCTCAATTTTATGCTTCTCAAATGGATTTCTGCGGCCCTAATTGTCCGATCTGGTTGAGTAGCGTCTCTAACTGAAGCCTAGGTTGTGCGGAACGTAAATATAAACATTATTTTGCTTTCCATTGCATCTGAACCTATCCTATGATCGAAAAACTTCAAATTCATTCCGAATTTTGTGCTTCTGGAGTCAATTTCAGCGGCCCTACTTGTCCGATATGGCTGAGCAGCGGCTCAAACTGCAGCCTGGGTTGTGCGGAACGTAAGTATAAACATTACTTTGCCTTTTATTGCGTCCAAACCTGCCATAGAATGGAAAAACTGCTTATTTATTCTCAATCTTATGATTCTCATGTCGATTTCAGCGGCCCTAATTGTCCGATCTGGTTGAGCAGCGCCTCTAACGGAAGCCTAGGGTGTCAGGAACGTAAATATAACCCTTCTTTTGCTGTCCACTGCATCTGACCCTATCCTAGGATCGAAAAACTGCAAATTCATTCTGAATTTTTTGCTTCTGAAGTCGATTTCTGCGGCCCCAATTGTCCAATTTGGTTGTCCAGCGTCTGAAACTGAAGACTGGGTTGTGCGGTGTTAGGTTATCCATCTAGTCGACCTGTCATTTGTTTGGATTCTGTTATAATGATTTACTAGATTCGTTATTTATGGTTTTTAGCTTTGACAGCGTCTTCAAAGTTTATGCATTTCTTGGTACGTTATTATTTAATTTCACGGTTTACTATTATTTATATTTTAGTTAATTTAGTTGCATTGCTTCCAAAACTCTTCGCACCTCTTTAGATTACATTCACTAGTAAGGACTCTTATTGTACTAATATTGTTGTAATACAATATATCACGTTTATTGTTTTACAATCTCTCTATTTTTAATTAAGTGGAAATTATTATCTATATTTTAATTAGGTTAATATTTCTTTCCTGTTTCAGGTTTGCGTTCGCTTCTGTTAAATTATATTATATTTATCTTCCTGAGGGTTTTACTTTTAATTTGTTACCCATAGATGGTATGTATCTTATTCTTACAGTACAATAGATTATCATACTGTAGTGTTCTCTCTTTCAGTCTTTTGTGTTACTCTTTCATCGGCCTGTCTTTTATTCAGTACTTCTGGACAGAAACTTTGGAAAGCGTTCCATTTATTTTAGTCTGGGATAATTGCATCAATTATCTCATTAGGCTCTCATTGGATATTAATTTCTAGATTGTGCGTTAATTTTTGCCTTTGATCTTTCCATTTCTTACAGTAAAGCAGAGTGGGTTGCGCATCATCTTGTGTTTGACAGCTGTACCAGCAGTGATCCGTTTGGTATTCACCTATTTCTTTTTCGTATATTGGTTGAAGCAACCATGACCTGTAAGTATCTGTGTGGTATAAAAATTTACATACCCGTGCTTTCTTGTGACCCATTTCTCAATATCTCTAATCAGCCTTTTAGTCCAGATTCCTGTGTTAGATTCCTCTCATATATTTTGCCATTCTTTGATTGTATTCTCCTTAGTTAATTTGATTTCTTTTTCCAGGTCTTGTTCATATTTTCCTTTCCCTTGTGTAAGGCTAGATACGTAACTTTCTATTAATTTCTTATTGAATTATTCATCTGTGTATGCTTCTTCGTTATAACGAGGTTTGTGACATCTTAATTTATTATCGTTCCTTGTTACTCTGGCTAAATTTTTAATTTTACTATTTCTAGCATTATCCTTTTCTTTTATTTCATAAAGTTCTTTTCTTACTTCGATCTTTACCAAAATGGGTGGAAATCTTGCTAGTACACAGAAGGCGTTTAATGATTAATGATTAATTTAATTTTATTATAAGATTAATGATTTATTTTATTGATTGAAATAAATATTATTTTAGATAATTATGGACCTTATCTAACTTTACTAGTTACTTCCTTATTAACCTTTGATGTAAGTTTATTTCTTATTATCTATTAGGTTCTATCGTATAAATTACAAACTAATTTTCAATTTGTTGTTCGTTTGAAATCAAAATTCGACACCAACAAAATATTCTGCTATTTTGATATATATTTAATATATATTATCATTTTATTTTATTTTATTTTATTCAAAAAGTAGTTTAATTTAAATATTAATTTTGGAGATTAATGATAATTATCTATTTAATTTTTTTTGAAAATAAAATTATTATGTATTTTGTATAATAAAATATTTTGTGGTTAATTAGTTAAAATTATTATATGATATTTTAAATTTACAAGATTTATGTTTTAGATTAAACTATTTAACTAAAATAATGATTTTATTTTATTGCTTATTCACTTATTTTAATTTTATTAAATTTTATGTTGATTTTCGTTTTTAAGAGTGATTTATTGATAATATTGATTAGTATACAATTTTTTGTAATTTCTATACTATCAATAATCTTTATGTTTGAAATTTATTCTAATGAATGAATTTTCATATATTTTATAGTATTTTCTGTGTGCGATAGAGTTATTGGTTTGAGAATTTTAGTTAATTGTACTTATTTTTATGGGAATCAAAGAATTTCAATATTAAATTTAACATGATAAAAGCTTTTTTAATAATTTTGATATTATTTTTTCTTTATAATTTAAATAAATTTTTAAAATTTACATTTTTATTTTGATGTTTATTAGATTTATATTATTATTCAATTTTAGAAATGAAATATATTGAAACACAATTAGGTTTAATTTTGGCTTTAATTTTTTTTCATTTATATTAGTTATTTTAAATTTATGAATTTTTAATTTGATTTTGTTAATAAATTTATCTAGAATTTGTTTTAATTTAAATTTGATTTTGTTGATTGTTTTATATTTTACATTTTTAACAATAAATTTTTTAATATTTTATTTCTTTTTTGAGGTAAGGTTAATTATTATATGTTTAATTATTGTAAAATGAGGGACAGGTAACATACGATTATTAGCTGGTTATTATCTGATGTTTTATACAATATTTTTTTCATTTCCCTTACTGGTTTTTTTATTAATTATTATTTATTTGAATAATTTAGCGCTAATAAATTTAATAGAAATAATAGATTATAATTTAAATATTTTTATATTTATTTATATATTAAGTTCATTTTTAGTGAAAATTCCTATATTTATATTACATGGATGATTATTAAAAGCTCATGTTGAAGCCCCTGTGTTTGGATCAATAATTTTAGCAGCTATTTTATTAAAATTAGGAACATATGGTTTATTGCGATTTATATATATTTTTTATTCTAATTTTTATTTTGTAAATTTGGTAATTTTAGTATTTAGATTAATTGGGGGGTTAATTGTTTCAATTTTATGTTTACGTCAAATTGATATAAAGATTTTGGTAGCTTATTCTTCAGTAATTCATATAAGAATTTTATTAAGATCTATAATAACTGAAATACTTTTAGGATTTGTAGGTAGTTATATTATTATAATTGCTCATGGATTATGTTCTTCGGGTTTATTTTATTCAGTAAATTTGTGTTATAAATCTTCAGGGAGACGGATTATATTTTTAAATAAGGGGATAATAGCGTTAATGCCTCCAATATCTATATTTTGATTTATATTTTGTACATCTAATATATCTGCTCCTGTTTCATTAAACTTAGTTGGTGAGGTATTTTTGTTAATAATTATTTATTTATGATTCAAATATTTGATTTATTTATTAATTTTTTATTGTTTTCTTAGATTTTGTTATTCATTATATTTATATATTTATGTTCAACATGGAAAAATAAATTTCTTTTTAAAGATTTTTAATGCTAATATTTTAGATTATTATATTTTATTGATGCATTGAATTCCCCTAAATTTTATATTTTTAAATTTAATTATTTTTTCATATTAATTTTAAATATATTTTATTTAAATAGTTTAATTAAAATATTGACTTGTGGTGTCAATGATATATGTATTTATATTTTAAATTATCATAAAAATGTTTTTAATTAGTTTATTCATACTATTTTCTGGAATACTATATCTATTTTTAGGCCTATATTTATATACATCTAAATATGTAATTATTTTAGAATGGGATTTAATAAATTTGTTTTGTATAAAATTTAGAATAATTATTTATTTGGATTTTATTAGATTAATATTTATCGGAGTTGTTTCTATTATTTCCTCATGCGTAATAATTTACAGAATTGAATATATAAGGTCAGATAAAAGAATTTGTCGGTTTTTTTATTTATTAATTTTATTTATTCTATCAATATGTTTAATAATTTTAAGTCCCAGAGTTTTATCAATTTTATTAGGATGGGATGGGCTAGGTTTAATTTCTTTTGGTTTAATTATTTATTATCAAAGATATAGAGCTTTTAATTCTGGAGTTTTAACAATTGTATGTAATCGGGTTGGAGATATTGGATTTTTAATATTGATTGTTTCAAATTCCGCAAATGGGTCGTGAAATTTAATATTTTATGAAATAGATAGATTTATAATATTTTTCATATTTTTAAGCGCTTTAACTAAAAGAGCTCAAATACCCTTTTCTTTATGGTTACCTGCAGCTATAATAGCTCCAACCCCTATTTCTACTTTAGTTCATTCTTCAACCTTAGTTACTGCAGGGGTTTATTTATTAATCCATTATTACAGTTTAGTGTTTACAATAAATAATAACGTTATTTTATTTATCTCAATCTTTACTATATTTATGGCTAGTTCTATTGCTAATTTTGAATATGATTTAAAGAAAATTATTGCCCTATCAACTTTAAGTCAGTTAGGATTAATAATAAGAATTTTATCTGTAGAGTTAGTGGATTTAGCCTTCTTTCATTTAGTTATTCATGCTTTATTTAAATCAATAATATTTATATGTGCAAGAAGATTTATTCATAGATCTAATAATAACCAAGATATTCGAAATTTTAATTCTATGAGAATTTTAATACCTTTAAATGGTATAGTTCTATTAATTGGAAAATTAAGTCTATGCGGGTGTTTCTTTTTGTCAGGTTTTCTCTCTAAGGATATAATTATTGAATATTTCTTTATTAATAGAGATATTAGAATTACAATATTTTGTATATTTTATATATCTATGGTGTTTACACTAAGATACTCATTTCGTTTAGTTTTATGAATCTTTTATCCTTTTGAATTTAAAAATGTTACCTACAGAGTATATTATGAATCTTTATACATTAATTTATGTATTTCCTTTTTGTTTATTATAGTTATTTTTATGGGAATACTTATTTTTTATCTAATCTTTAAAGTTTACATTATCTTATTGAATTTTTATGATAAAATATTTATTTTATTTATTTATTTATTACGGATTTATTTTGGTTATTTATTATTTTATTATCCTAATAAACACCCCCAAAAATTTTTATTTAATAAATTTATCTTTTTCCTGAAAGGAATATATTTTTTATCATATTTTTATAAGATTAGGTATACTTTTTTACTTAAATCGATGTATAAAATTAATAATGAAATTGAAAAGGGTCTTTCCGAATCAATTTTGACATTTTGAATGAAAACATTTACAAATTACTTAGTAAAATTTATCAAGTGATTAATTATATATGACACTCTGATGTTTATCCTAAAGCCAAATAAAACTCAACACGAACAACAAACCGCTGATTATTTAATGATACTTATATTTTATATATATTTATCAATATTTATCCTCGTTTATTCATTATTTCTGTTGTTGTATTAAACTTACACCACTTACTGAACGAAAGAATATAATTTATTGTATTATTACTTATTATTGTATATTGCATTAACTGTAAATAATAGTCAGTTGGAAAGGCGTGCAGACATCTCTTCTAAAAATCGAAAATTAAAAACTTTTTAATAGGAACCAGATATTCAACGATGTTCTTTTAATTTCACTTTTCTTAAAACATCAATTTTGATGTATATATATTCAACTTATTCTTTTCAATATGTTTTAATACATTAATAGAGTTTTATTTATTTGCTTAGTATGTACTATTTCACAAGATTTAAGGTTTTACTGGTAGTATTTGAAGAGTACGTTTTGTTATGTTTTCTTATTAATATTATTCAAGATTATCTATTATTATTATTTCAAAATGTAATACTTTATTTTATAATGAATACAAAAATTATGTTTTTGTTATGTTTTATTTAAAATTAATTTCATTTTAGAAAGTGGGATGACATGACTATTGGCGAACCACCCATTATAATAAAAAAAGGGTAACGCGCCATGATAAATACCCCTAGGGTGGTGAGGAAATCTTTCACAATTACAATACAATATATCCTCTAACACGATTTTATAATTAACTGCATAATTGTTCCTTTCAATATCTAATTATGCTAATCTCTTTAGCCTGTTTCACCTGTTCACATAACCTATTTGGCTCCGTACCAATAATTTTGTCTATTCCACGTCTCTCTATTAACTTATACATACCTTTATGAATTTTTAAATTCTTCAGTTTGATTCAAAGATAGTTTTATCTTGTTTCACACTTATATTTTCTTGAAATCTCTGTAAATATTTCAAATATAATGCACCACAACACCAAACACTTTCCTAATTTTATTAAATCTAATATTATATATGAGTGCATTCCTTGAAATGTTCTTTCACGAATTACATCTCGTCATCATTGTGCTATAGTAAATAATATAGTAATTAATGATATAAATAGAATTCAATTAATTTTAAATTGAAAAATTATAATAGCTCTTATTAATAAATTTATTAAATTAATAGATAATATTATTGGTCAAGGCCTGGGTGTTACTAGATGAAATGGATGATTTTTCATTTGTTTTAGTGTTTATTTAAGATAAACAATTTTTTTTTAATTTAATGATTTTAATGATTAGATTCATTAAAGTATAGAAGTCTAAGAATGGAAATTACATACGATTGAATAAATAAAACTGAGATTTCTAGAATAAATAATATATTTTGAATAATGATTATAAATGGAATAATAATTAATCAGGAACTTTCTATTGACGATCCTAGTAAAGTTAAAAGTAAATATCCTGCTAATATATTAGCTGTTAGTCGAATTGATAATGCTCATGGACGAATAATGTTTCTGATTGTTTCAATTAATACTATAAAATTTATTAATATTAAAGGTGTATTTAGTGGTACTAAATGAATTAATATCTTTTCTGAATTTATAGTTCAACCGTAAAATATATATGTTAATCATATTGATATTGTTAATGATAAATTAATTGATAAGTGACTTGTAGGAGTGAAAGTATATGGTATTAATCCTATTAAATTATAAAGTATAATTATTATTAGTATTCTTAAGAAAATAATTATATTAAATATATATTTGTAACTAATTAGTAATTTAAATTCATTGTAAATTATTATTATAAGTTTAATTCATAATATATTTAAACGAGAGAGAATAAATCAATATATTATTGGTATCATTATTAATGGTAGTAATAAACTAATTCAATTTATTATAAGTATAATATATGTAGATGGGTCGAAAATTGATAATAGGTTTATCATATTCACTTTCATAAATTTTTATTCTTATTTTTTAATATTTTCTTTTTATTTTTATATGGAGAAAAATTAATAAATAAATAATGAAGATTAATGATTATAATGTAAATAATTCTTAATGTGAAAAATAGAAGAATTGATCATAATATTGGTTTTATCTGTGGTATAAAAAAATATTTAAATATTGGCCATTAGAAGTATATCGAATTTATACTATAATATGGTTTAAGAGACCAATTCTTTCATTTCAGACATCTAATGATTAAATTATTATTGTTAAATAAAATATAAATAAAAAATATTGAAAAATTAATAATTTTAAATTGACAATTTAATGTTATATGTTTAACTAATTTTTTATCTTAGGATTTTATAAAGTTATTATTCTAAGTAATCAATTTCCAAAATCATTTATTGATGTTGATTCTACTACGATAGGTATAAATCTATGATTTGTTCCACAAATTTCTGAACATTGGCCAAAAAATAATCCTGGTCGGTATGTAAATAATATTATTTGATTAAGTCGTCCTGGAGTTGCATCTATTTTTATTCCTAAGGATGGAATTGTTCATGAGTGAATTACATCAACAGATGTTGTAATTAAAGGAATTGGGGTTTTAAATGGAATAATAATTCGATTATCTACATCTAATAGTCGAAATAATCTTAAATTTGAATAATCATTGATTATAAAAGAATCATAATTTAAATAAAATTCTGGATATTCATATCTTCAATATCATTGATGACCAATAGCTTTAATTGTAAAATATGAGAATGTCCATATTTCATCAACAAAATAAAGAGTTTTTAATGATGGAAATGCAATAATTATTAATACAATTATTGGAAAAATAGTTCAAATAATTTCAATTAAATTATTTTCTAATAAAAATCGATTTCTAAATTTTCTTAAAATGATATTTATTATTATAAATAATGTTATCGAAATAATTATTGATAATATTATATATAGTAATATTATAAAATACAACTAAATTATCAGCAAAAGGAGAGTTAGGATCTTGAAGTGAAAATATATTTCATGTAGCAATTCTTAATAAATGAAATATATCTTTATATATGAAGCTTAAATTCATCGCACTAATCTGCCATATTAAATTTAATTTTTAATTTATAAATTTTATAAGTTTAAAATTAAATTTTATTTTTTTTATTTTCTTTTTTAAAAATCAAAGGAATTTCATTAAATGAGTGTTCAAATGGGGGATAGTTTTGTAATCATTCGAGTGAATTTTGAAAATATATAAGTAAAATTAATCGTTTTACTATAAATCTTTCTAATATAATAAAAATAAATATTATTATTCTATTAATTGAAATTAATGATCCTAGTGAAGGTAAAAAATTTCAACAGTAATACGCGTCAGGGTAATCTGAATATCGTCGTGCTATTCCTATTAATCCTAAAAAATGTTGAGGGAAGAATGTTATATTTACTCCAATAAATATAAAATAAAATTGAATTTTAAGAAATTTTTTGTTTAGTGTTAAGCCAGTAATTAAAGGATATCAGTGAAATAATCTTGCAATAATTCTAAATACTGCTCCTATTGAAAGTACATAATGAAAATGTCCTACAACATAGTATGTATCATGAAGTAAAATATGAATAGATGAATTTGATAATATAATTCCTGTTAATCCTCCTATTGTAAACAAAAAAATAAATCCCATAGATCATAAAGTTGTTGGATTTGCGTAAGCTTTTGATCCATGGAATGTTGCTAGTCATCTAAAAACTTTAATGCCAGTGGGAATGGCAGTAATTATAGTTGCTGATGTGAAATAAGCGCGAGTATCTACATCTATTCCAACAGTAAATATGTGATGTGCTCATACAATAAATCCTAGAAAACCAATTCCTAGTATTGCGTATACTATTCCTATGTTTCCAAATGTTGCTTTTTTACCTCTTTCGTTTAAAATAATATGTGAGATTAGTCCAAATCCTGGAAGAATTAGAATATAAACTTTTGGATGTCCAAAGAATCAAAATAAGTGTTGGTATAAAATTGGGTCACCCCCTCCTATAGGGTAAAAAAAGAAGAATTTAAATTTCGATCTGATAAAAGTATTGTAATTGCTCCAGCAAGAACAGGTAGTGATAGTAAAAGTAAAATTGCTGTAATTATAACTGATCATGGGAATAAAGGTATTTGATCATATTGTAGCGAATAATTTATTATATTGAAAATTGTCACTAAAAAATTAATAGCCCCTATGATTGATGATACTCCGGCGATATGAAGGGAAAAAATTGTTAGATCGGTAGATGATGATGGGTGGTATATAAATGATGATAATGGAGGGTAAATTGTTCATCCTGTGCCTGATCCTGAATTTAAATAATTTCTTATTAATAATGAAAAAATTGAAGGAGGTAGTAATCAAAATCTTATATTGTTTATTCGTGGAAATGCCATATCTGGAGCTCCAATCATTAAGGGAACTAATCAGTTCCCAAAATCTCCAATTATGAATGGTATAACCATAAAAAAAATTATAACAAAAGCATGAGACGTTACAATTGAATTATAAATCTGATCATTTTTAATTCATGCCCCTGTCTTCTTAATTCTAATCGAATAATAAATCTTATTGATGAACCAATTATTCCTGATCATATAGCGAATATAAAATATAATATGCCAATATTTTTATGATTAGTGGAGTATAATCATTTTTTCATTCACGAAGAAATTAAGATTTATAAAATTAAATTTATATTTTTAATTTTGAAGATTAATAGTTTAAAATTAACTTAAAATCTTTAAATAAAGTATTAGAGTATTATGTCTGATAAAAGGAATAAATTGTAAATTTATTTATGAAAATAAAATTTTCTAATACTATTAATATAATTTCTATAATTTAAACAAAATATTAAATTGCAAATTTAAAAATAAAATATAATTTTTCAGAAATTAGATTTTAAAGTAAATGTATATGATTCTAAATATAATTACTATAATAGTTATAATTAATAAAATTCACATATCTATATATTTGTATTTTAAGAATATATTTGAGTAATTTTTATTGAATAAATTATTATTAATAAAATTTAAATAATTTCAAATTATTAATAGTCTTGATATTACAATAACGATAGATAGGATAAGATTAAAACCATTAAGTTTAATTACTAAGTTCTCTAACACTAATCATTTTAAAGAAAATACTCCTATTGGTGGAATAAATATATATGTTAGTAATAAATAAGAAAATGTAAGTTTTGATTTATTGTTAAAGATTATTATTTCTATTTTATTTTCTAATTTTATATCTATGATTAAATAGATTATATTATATGATAATACTGAATATATGATGAAGTAAAGAATAAAAATATACAAATTTAAATATATTAATGTTATTATTAATGAAGTTTGATAAATTGAAGAAAATGATATTATTAGTATTAAAGAATTTTTATTTAATATTAATAGAGGTGATACAATTAAATTTAGAGTAATTATAATTAATAATTCTTTTATCGGGATTGAATTTATTAAAAGAATAAAAGGAATTAATTTTATGAATGTTATTAATAAGAATGCATTTATGAAATTAATTGATTTAAATATAAAATTAAATCAAGCATTAAATGGAATAATCCCTAATTTTAATGAAGTTCCCATTATTATTAGGATTGATGAGTATACATTAAAATTATTAAATAAAATTCCCGTTAAAATTAGAGATCTTCTAATAAATGAAATAAAAAAATAAAGAACTCTAATTTTCATATTTTTTGAAATAGCTAATGATGATAAAAAAATTAAGTTAGTAATTTCTATAATTAGTCAAATGAAAAATATATTGTTTAATATGAGAGAAAATACTGATAAAAAGATAATTATTATAGATGAAAAATAAGAATAAAAATTTTTTATCATGATTAATTTTTTGTTAAATCTTTATATTTTAGTGTATGAGCATATAAATTTTTAAAGTTTATGGAATTAAAATTATTACTAAATTACTATTACACTAAATACAATCATTATTCTGCCATCCGCTGTATCGGTATCTATCATAAGATCGAAAAACTGCTTACTTGTTCTCAATTTTATGCTTCTCAAATGGATTTCTGCGGCCCTAATTGTCCGATCTGGTTGAGTAGCGTCTCTAACTGAAGCCTAGGTTGTGCGGAACGTAAATATAAACATTATTTTGCTTTCCATTGCATCTGAACCTATCCTATGATCGAAAAACTTCAAATTCATTCCGAATTTTGTGCTTCTGGAGTCAATTTCAGCGGCCCTACTTGTCCGATATGGCTGAGCAGCGGCTCAAACTGCAGCCTGGGTTGTGCGGAACGTAAGTATAAACATTACTTTGCCTTTTATTGCGTCCAAACCTGCCATAGAATGGAAAAACTGCTTATTTATTCTCAATCTTATGATTCTCATGTCGATTTCAGCGGCCCTAATTGTCCGATCTGGTTGAGCAGCGCCTCTAACGGAAGCCTAGGGTGTCAGGAACGTAAATATAACCCTTCTTTTGCTGTCCACTGCATCTGACCCTATCCTAGGATCGAAAAACTGCAAATTCATTCTGAATTTTTTGCTTCTGAAGTCGATTTCTGCGGCCCCAATTGTCCAATTTGGTTGTCCAGCGTCTGAAACTGAAGACTGGGTTGTGCGGTGTTAGGTTATCCATCTAGTCGACCTGTCATTTGTTTGGATTCTGTTATAATGATTTACTAGATTCGTTATTTATGGTTTTTAGCTTTGACAGCGTCTTCAAAGTTTATGCATTTCTTGGTACGTTATTATTTAATTTCACGGTTTACTATTATTTATATTTTAGTTAATTTAGTTGTATTGCTTCCAAAACTCTTCGCACCTCTTTAGATTACATTCACTAGTAAGGACTCTTATTGTACTAATATTGTTGTAATACAATATATCACGTTTATTGTTTTACAATCTCTCTATTTTTAATTAAGTGGAAATTATTATCTATATTTTAATTAGGTTAATATTTCTTTCCTGTTTCAGGTTTGCGTTCGCTTCTGTTAAATTATATTATATTTATCTTCCTGAGGGTTTTACTTTTAATTTGTTACCCATAGATGGTATGTATCTTATTCTTACAGTACAATAGATTATCATATTGTAGTGTTCTCTCTTTCAGTCTTTTGTGTTACTCTTTCATCGGCCTGTCTTTTATTCAGTACTTCTGGACAGAAACTTTGGAAAGCGTTCCATTTATTTTAGTCTGGGATAATTGCATCAATTATCTCATTAGGCTCTCATTGGATATTAATTTCTAGATTGTGCGTTAATTTTTGCCTTTGATCTTTCCATTTCTTACAGTAAAGCAGAGTGGGTTGCGCATCATCTTGTGTTTGACAGCTGTACCAGCAGTGATCCGTTTGGTATTCACCTATTTCTTTTTCGTATATTGGTTGAAGCAACCATGACCTGTAAGTATCTGTGTGGTATAAAAATTTACATACCCGTGCTTTCTTGTGACCCATTTCTCAATATCTCTAATCAGCCTTTTAGTCCAGATTCCTGTGTTAGATTCCTCTCATATATTTTGCCATTCTTTGATTGTATTCTCCTTAGTTAATTTGATTTCTTTTTCCAGGTCTTGTTCATATTTTCCTTTCCCTTGTGTAAGGCTAGATACGTAACTTTCTATTAATTTCTTATTGAATTATTCATCTGTGTATGCTTCTTCGTTATAACGAGGTTTGTGACATCTTAATTTATTATCGTTCCTTGTTACTCTGGCTAAATTTTTAATTTTACTATTTCTAGCATTATCCTTTTCTTTTATTTCATAAAGTTCTTTTCTTACTTTGATCTTTACCAAAATGGGTGGAAATCTTGCTAGTACACAGAAGGCGTTTAATGATTAATGATTAATTTAATTTTATTATAAGATTAATGATTTATTTTATTGATTGAAATAAATATTATTTTAGATAATTATGGACCTTATCTAACTTTACTAGTTACTTCCTTATTAACCTTTGATGTAAGTTTATTTCTTATTATCTATTAGGTTCTATCGTATAAATTACAAACTAATTTTCAATTTGTTGTTCGTTTGAAATCAAAATTCGACACCAACAAAATATTCTGCTATTTTGATATATATTTAATATATATTATCATTTTATTTTATTTTATTTTATTCAAAAAGTAGTTTAATTTAAATATTAATTTTGGAGATTAATGATAATTATCTATTTAATTTTTTTTGAAAATAAAATTATTATGTATTTTGTATAATAAAATATTTTGTGGTTAATTAGTTAAAATTATTATATGATATTTTAAATTTACAAGATTTATGTTTTAGATTAAACTATTTAACTAAAACAATGATTTTATTTTATTGCTTATTCACTTATTTTAATTTTATTAAATTTTATGTTGATTTTCGTTTTTAAGAGTGATTTATTGATAATATTGATTAGTATACAATTTTTTGTAATTTCTATACTATCAATAATCTTTATGTTTGAAATTTATTCTAATGAATGAATTTTCATATATTTTATAGTATTTTCTGTGTGCGATAGAGTTATTGGTTTGAGAATTTTAGTTAATTGTACTTATTTTTATGGGAATCAAAGAATTTCAATATTAAATTTAACATGATAAAAGCTTTTTTAATAATTTTGATATTATTTTTTCTTTATAATTTAAATAAATTTTTAAAATTTACATTTTTATTTTGATGTTTATTAGATTTATATTATTATTCAATTTTAGAAATGAAATATATTGAAACACAATTAGGTTTAATTTTGGCTTTAATTTTTTTTCATTTATATTAGTTATTTTAAATTTATGAATTTTTAATTTGATTTTGTTAATAAATTTATCTAGAATTTGTTTTAATTTAAATTTGATTTTGTTGATTGTTTTATATTTTACATTTTTAACAATAAATTTTTTAATATTTTATTTCTTTTTTGAGGTAAGGTTAATTATTATATGTTTAATTATTGTAAAATGAGGGACAGGTAACATACGATTATTAGCTGGTTATTATCTGATGTTTTATACAATATTTTTTTCATTTCCCTTACTGGTTTTTTTATTAATTATTATTTATTTGAATAATTTAGCGCTAATAAATTTAATAGAAATAATAGATTATAATTTAAATATTTTTATATTTATTTATATATTAAGTTCATTTTTAGTGAAAATTCCTATATTTATATTACATGGATGATTATTAAAAGCTCATGTTGAAGCCCCTGTGTTTGGATCAATAATTTTAGCAGCTATTTTATTAAAATTAGGAACATATGGTTTATTGCGATTTATATATATTTTTTATTCTAATTTTTATTTTGTAAATTTGGTAATTTTAGTATTTAGATTAATTGGGGGGTTAATTGTTTCAATTTTATGTTTACGTCAAATTGATATAAAGATTTTGGTAGCTTATTCTTCAGTAATTCATATAAGAATTTTATTAAGATCTATAATAACTGAAATACTTTTAGGATTTGTAGGTAGTTATATTATTATAATTGCTCATGGATTATGTTCTTCGGGTTTATTTTATTCAGTAAATTTGTGTTATAAATCTTCAGGGAGACGGATTATATTTTTAAATAAGGGGATAATAGCGTTAATGCCTCCAATATCTATATTTTGATTTATATTTTGTACATCTAATATATCTGCTCCTGTTTCATTAAACTTAGTTGGTGAGGTATTTTTGTTAATAATTATTTATTTATGATTCAAATATTTGATTTATTTATTAATTTTTTATTGTTTTCTTAGATTTTGTTATTCATTATATTTATATATTTATGTTCAACATGGAAAAATAAATTTCTTTTTAAAGATTTTTAATGCTAATATTTTAGATTATTATATTTTATTGATGCATTGAATTCCCCTAAATTTTATATTTTTAAATTTAATTATTTTTTCATATTAATTTTAAATATATTTTATTTAAATAGTTTAATTAAAATATTGACTTGTGGTGTCAATGATATATGTATTTATATTTTAAATTATCATAAAAATGTTTTTAATTAGTTTATTCATACTATTTTCTGGAATACTATATCTATTTTTAGGCCTATATTTATATACATCTAAATATGTAATTATTTTAGAATGGGATTTAATAAATTTGTTTTGTATAAAATTTAGAATAATTATTTATTTGGATTTTATTAGATTAATATTTATCGGAGTTGTTTCTATTATTTCCTCATGCGTAATAATTTACAGAATTGAATATATAAGGTCAGATAAAAGAATTTGTCGGTTTTTTTATTTATTAATTTTATTTATTCTATCAATATGTTTAATAATTTTAAGTCCCAGAGTTTTATCAATTTTATTAGGATGGGATGGGCTAGGTTTAATTTCTTTTGGTTTAATTATTTATTATCAAAGATATAGAGCTTTTAATTCTGGAGTTTTAACAATTGTATGTAATCGGGTTGGAGATATTGGATTTTTAATATTGATTGTTTCAAATTCCGCAAATGGGTCGTGAAATTTAATATTTTATGAAATAGATAGATTTATAATATTTTTCATATTTTTAAGCGCTTTAACTAAAAGAGCTCAAATACCCTTTTCTTTATGGTTACCTGCAGCTATAATAGCTCCAACCCCTATTTCTACTTTAGTTCATTCTTCAACCTTAGTTACTGCAGGGGTTTATTTATTAATCCATTATTACAGTTTAGTGTTTACAATAAATAATAACGTTATTTTATTTATCTCAATCTTTACTATATTTATGGCTAGTTCTATTGCTAATTTTGAATATGATTTAAAGAAAATTATTGCCCTATCAACTTTAAGTCAGTTAGGATTAATAATAAGAATTTTATCTGTAGGGTTAGTGGATTTAGCCTTCTTTCATTTAGTTATTCATGCTTTATTTAAATCAATAATATTTATATGTGCAGGAAGATTTATTCATAGATCTAATAATAACCAAGATATTCGAAATTTTAATTCTATGAGAATTTTAATACCTTTAAATGGTATAGTTCTATTAATTGGAAAATTAAGTCTATGCGGGTGTTTCTTTTTGTCAGGTTTTCTCTCTAAGGATATAATTATTGAATATTTCTTTATTAATAGAGATATTAGAATTACAATATTTTGTATATTTTATATATCTATGGTGTTTACACTAAGATACTCATTTCGTTTAGTTTTATGAATCTTTTATCCTTTTGAATTTAAAAATGTTACCTACAGAGTATATTATGAATCTTTATACATTAATTTATGTATTTCCTTTTTGTTTATTATAGTTATTTTTATGGGAATACTTATTTTTTATCTAATCTTTAAAGTTTACATTATCTTATTGAATTTTTATGATAAAATATTTATTTTATTTATTTATTTATTACGGATTTATTTTGGTTATTTATTATTTTATTATCCTAATAAACACCCCCAAAAATTTTTATTTAATAAATTTATCTTTTTCCTGAAAGGAATATATTTTTTATCATATTTTTATAAGATTAGGTATACTTTTTTACTTAAATCGATGTATAAAATTAATAATGAAATTGAAAAGGGTCTTTCCGAATCAATTTTGACATTTTGAATGAAAACATTTACAAATTACTTAGTAAAATTTATCAAGTGATTAATTATATATGACACTCTGATGTTTATCCTAAAGCCAAATAAAACTCAACACGAACAACAAACCGCTGATTATTTAATGATACTTATATTTTATATATATTTATCAATATTTATCCTCGTTTATTCATTATTTCTGTTGTTGTATTAAACTTACACCACTTACTGAACGAAAGAATATAATTTATTGTATTATTACTTATTATTGTATATTGCATTAACTGTAAATAATAGTCAGTTGGAAAGGCGTGCAGACATCTCTTCTAAAAATCGAAAATTAAAAACTTTTTAATAGGAACCAGATATTCAACGATGTTCTTTTAATTTCACTTTTCTTAAAACATCAATTTTGATGTATATATATTCAACTTATTCTTTTCAATATGTTTTAATACATTAATAGAGTTTTATTTATTTGCTTAGTATGTACTATTTCACAAGATTTAAGGTTTTACTGGTAGTATTTGAAGAGTACGTTTTGTTATGTTTTCTTATTAATATTATTCAAGATTATCTATTATTATTATTTCAAAATGTAATACTTTATTTTATAATGAATACAAAAATTATGTTTTTGTTATGTTTTATTTAAAATTAATTTCATTTTAGAAAGTGGGATGACATGACTATTGGCGAACCACCCATTATAATAAAAAAAGGGTAACGCGCCATGATAAATACCCCTAGGGTGGTGAGGAAATCTTTCACAATTACAATACAATATATCCTCTAACACGATTTTATAATTAACTGCATAATTGTTCCTTTCAATATCTAATTATGCTAATCTCTTTAGCCTGTTTCACCTGTTCACATAACCTATTTGGCTCCGTACCAATAATTTTGTCTATTCCACGTCTCTCTATTAACTTATACATACCTTTATGAATTTTTAAATTCTTCAGTTTGATTCAAAGATAGTTTTATCTTGTTTCACACTTATATTTTCTTGAAATCTCTGTAAATATTTCAAATATAATGCACCACAACACCAAACACTTTCCTAATTTTATTAAATCTAATATTATATATGAGTGCATTCCTTGAAATGTTCTTTCACGAATTACATCTCGTCATCATTGTGCTATAGTAAATAATATAGTAATTAATGATATAAATAGAATTCAATTAATTTTAAATTGAAAAATTATAATAGCTCTTATTAATAAATTTATTAAATTAATAGATAATATTATTGGTCAAGGCCTGGGTGTTACTAGATGAAATGGATGATTTTTCATTTGTTTTAGTGTTTATTTAAGATAAACAATTTTTTTTTAATTTAATGATTTTAATGATTAGATTCATTAAAGTATAGAAGTCTAAGAATGGAAATTACATACGATTGAATAAATAAAACTGAGATTTCTAGAATAAATAATATATTTTGAATAATGATTATAAAT
This sequence comes from Calliopsis andreniformis, assembly GCF_051401765.1. Classification (NCBI taxonomy): domain Eukaryota; kingdom Metazoa; phylum Arthropoda; class Insecta; order Hymenoptera; family Andrenidae; genus Calliopsis; species Calliopsis andreniformis. Next base: position 141,782 of record NW_027480685.1, read on the forward strand.
GGAATAATAATTAATCAGGAACTTTCTATTGACGATCCTAGTAAAGTTAAAAGTAAATATCCTGCTAATATATTAGCTGTTAGTCGAATTGATAATGCTCATGGACGAATAATGTTTCTGATTGTTTCAATTAATACTATAAAATTTATTAATATTAAAGGTGTATTTAGTGGTACTAAATGAATTAATATCTTTTCTGAATTTATAGTTCAACCGTAAAATATATATGTTAATCATATTGATATTGTTAATGATAAATTAATTGATAAGTGACTTGTAGGAGTGAAAGTATATGGTATTAATCCTATTAAATTATAAAGTATAATTATTATTAGTATTCTTAAGAAAATAATTATATTAAATATATATTTGTAACTAATTAGTAATTTAAATTCATTGTAAATTATTATTATAAGTTTAATTCATAATATATTTAAACGAGAGAGAATAAATCAATATATTATTGGTATCATTATTAATGGTAGTAATAAACTAATTCAATTTATTATAAGTATAATATATGTAGATGGGTCGAAAATTGATAATAGGTTTATCATATTCACTTTCATAAATTTTTATTCTTATTTTTTAATATTTTCTTTTTATTTTTATATGGAGAAAAATTAATAAATAAATAATGAAGATTAATGATTATAATGTAAATAATTCTTAATGTGAAAAATAGAAGAATTGATCATAATATTGGTTTTATCTGTGGTATAAAAAAATATTTAAATATTGGCCATTAGAAGTATATCGAATTTATACTATAATATGGTTTAAGAGACCAATTCTTTCATTTCAGACATCTAATGATTAAATTATTATTGTTAAATAAAATATAAATAAAAAATATTGAAAAATTAATAATTTTAAATTGACAATTTAATGTTATATGTTTAACTAATTTTTTATCTTAGGATTTTATAAAGTTATTATTCTAAGTAATCAATTTCCAAAATCATTTATTGATGTTGATTCTACTACGATAGGTATAAATCTATGATTTGTTCCACAAATTTCTGAACATTGGCCAAAAAATAATCCTGGTCGGTATGTAAATAATATTATTTGATTAAGTCGTCCTGGAGTTGCATCTATTTTTATTCCTAAGGATGGAATTGTTCATGAGTGAATTACATCAACAGATGTTGTAATTAAAGGAATTGGGGTTTTAAATGGAATAATAATTCGATTATCTACATCTAATAGTCGAAATAATCTTAAATTTGAATAATCATTGATTATAAAAGAATCATAATTTAAATAAAATTCTGGATATTCATATCTTCAATATCATTGATGACCAATAGCTTTAATTGTAAAATATGAGAATGTCCATATTTCATCAACAAAATAAAGAGTTTTTAATGATGGAAATGCAATAATTATTAATACAATTATTGGAAAAATAGTTCAAATAATTTCAATTAAATTATTTTCTAATAAAAATCGATTTCTAAATTTTCTTAAAATGATATTTATTATTATAAATAATGTTATCGAAATAATTATTGATAATATTATATATAGTAATATTATAAAATACAACTAAATTATCAGCAAAAGGAGAGTTAGGATCTTGAAGTGAAAATATATTTCATGTAGCAATTCTTAATAAATGAAATATATCTTTATATATGAAGCTTAAATTCATCGCACTAATCTGCCATATTAAATTTAATTTTTAATTTATAAATTTTATAAGTTTAAAATTAAATTTTATTTTTTTTATTTTCTTTTTTAAAAATCAAAGGAATTTCATTAAATGAGTGTTCAAATGGGGGATAGTTTTGTAATCATTCGAGTGAATTTTGAAAATATATAAGTAAAATTAATCGTTTTACTATAAATCTTTCTAATATAATAAAAATAAATATTATTATTCTATTAATTGAAATTAATGATCCTAGTGAAGGTAAAAAATTTCAACAGTAATACGCGTCAGGGTAATCTGAATATCGTCGTGGTATTCCTATTAATCCTAAAAAATGTTGAGGGAAGAATGTTATATTTACTCCAATAAATATAAAATAAAATTGAATTTTAAGAAATTTTTTGTTTAGTGTTAAGCCAGTAATTAAAGGATATCAGTGAAATAATCTTGCAATAATTCTAAATACTGCTCCTATTGAAAGTACATAATGAAAATGTCCTACAACATAGTATGTATCATGAAGTAAAATATGAATAGATGAATTTGATAATATAATTCCTGTTAATCCTCCTATTGTAAACAAAAAAATAAATCCCATAGATCATAAAGTTGTTGGATTTGCGTAAGCTTTTGATCCATGGAATGTTGCTAGTCATCTAAAAACTTTAATGCCAGTGGGAATGGCAGTAATTATAGTTGCTGATGTGAAATAAGCGCGAGTATCTACATCTATTCCAACAGTAAATATGTGATGTGCTCATACAATAAATCCTAGAAAACCAATTCCTAGTATTGCGTATACTATTCCTATGTTTCCAAATGTTGCTTTTTTACCTCTTTCGTTTAAAATAATATGTGAGATTAGTCCAAATCCTGGAAGAATTAGAATATAAACTTTTGGATGTCCAAAGAATCAAAATAAGTGTTGGTATAAAATTGGGTCACCCCCTCCTATAGGGTAAAAAAAGAAGAATTTAAATTTCGATCTGATAAAAGTATTGTAATTGCTCCAGCAAGAACAGGTAGTGATAGTAAAAGTAAAATTGCTGTAATTATAACTGATCATGGGAATAAAGGTATTTGATCATATTGTAGCGAATAATTTATTATATTGAAAATTGTCACTAAAAAATTAATAGCCCCTATGATTGATGATACTCCGGCGATATGAAGGGAAAAAATTGTTAGATCGGTAGATGATGATGGGTGGTATATAAATGATGATAATGGAGGGTAAATTGTTCATCCTGTGCCTGATCCTGAATTTAAATAATTTCTTATTAATAATGAAAAAATTGAAGGAGGTAGTAATCAAAATCTTATATTGTTTATTCGTGGAAATGCCATATCTGGAGCTCCAATCATTAAGGGAACTAATCAGTTCCCAAAATCTCCAATTATGAATGGTATAACCATAAAAAAAATTATAACAAAAGCATGAGACGTTACAATTGAATTATAAATCTGATCATTTTTAATTCATGCCCCTGTCTTCTTAATTCTAATCGAATAATAAATCTTATTGATGAACCAATTATTCCTGATCATATAGCGAATATAAAATATAATATGCCAATATTTTTATGATTAGTGGAGTATAATCATTTTTTCATTCACGAAGAAATTAAGATTTATAAAATTAAATTTATATTTTTAATTTTGAAGATTAATAGTTTAAAATTAACTTAAAATCTTTAAATAAAGTATTAGAGTATTATGTCTGATAAAAGGAATAAATTGTAAATTTATTTATGAAAATAAAATTTTCTAATACTATTAATATAATTTCTATAATTTAAACAAAATATTAAATTGCAAATTTAAAAATAAAATATAATTTTTCAGAAATTAGATTTTAAAGTAAATGTATATGATTCTAAATATAATTACTATAATAGTTATAATTAATAAAATTCACATATCTATATATTTGTATTTTAAGAATATATTTGAGTAATTTTTATTGAATAAATTATTATTAATAAAATTTAAATAATTTCAAATTATTAATAGTCTTGATATTACAATAACGATAGATAGGATAAGATTAAAACCATTAAGTTTAATTACTAAGTTCTCTAACACTAATCATTTTAAAGAAAATACTCCTATTGGTGGAATAAATATATATGTTAGTAATAAATAAGAAAATGTAAGTTTTGATTTATTGTTAAAGATTATTATTTCTATTTTATTTTCTAATTTTATATCTATGATTAAATAGATTATATTATATGATAATACTGAATATATGATGAAGTAAAGAATAAAAATATACAAATTTAAATATATTAATGTTATTATTAATGAAGTTTGATAAATTGAAGAAAATGATATTATTAGTATTAAAGAATTTTTATTTAATATTAATAGAGGTGATACAATTAAATTTAGAGTAATTGTAATTAATAATTCTTTTATCGGGATTGAATTTATTAAAAGAATAAAAGGAATTAATTTTATGAATGTTATTAATAAGAATGCATTTATGAAATTAATTGATTTAAATATAAAATTAAATCAAGCATTAAATGGAATAATCCCTAATTTTAATGAAGTTCCCATTATTATTAGGATTGATGAGTATACATTAAAATTATTAAATAAAATTCCCGTTAAAATTAGAGATCTTCTAATAAATGAAATAAAAAAATAAAGAACTCTAATTTTCATATTTTTTGAAATAGCTAATGATGATAAAAAAATTAAGTTAGTAATTTCTATAATTAGTCAAATGAAAAATATATTGTTTAATATGAGAGAAAATACTGATAAAAAGATAATTATTATAGATGAAAAATAAGAATAAAAATTTTTTATCATGATTAATTTTTTGTTAAATCTTTATATTTTAGTGTATGAGCATATAAATTTTTAAAGTTTATGGAATTAAAATTATTACTAAATTACTATTACACTAAATACAATCATTATTCTGCCATCCGCTGTATCGGTATCTATCATAAGATCGAAAAACTGCTTACTTGTTCTCAATTTTATGCTTCTCAAATGGATTTCTGCGGCCCTAATTGTCCGATCTGGTTGAGTAGCGTCTCTAACTGAAGCCTAGGTTGTGCGGAACGTAAATATAAACATTATTTTGCTTTCCATTGCATCTGAACCTATCCTATGATCGAAAAACTTCAAATTCATTCCGAATTTTGTGCTTCTGGAGTCAATTTCAGCGGCCCTACTTGTCCGATATGGCTGAGCAGCGGCTCAAACTGCAGCCTGGGTTGTGCGGAACGTAAGTATAAACATTACTTTGCCTTTTATTGCGTCCAAACCTGCCATAGAATGGAAAAACTGCTTATTTATTCTCAATCTTATGATTCTCATGTCGATTTCAGCGGCCCTAATTGTCCGATCTGGTTGAGCAGCGCCTCTAACGGAAGCCTAGGGTGTCAGGAACGTAAATATAACCCTTCTTTTGCTGTCCACTGCATCTGACCCTATCCTAGGATCGAAAAACTGCAAATTCATTCTGAATTTTTTGCTTCTGAAGTCGATTTCTGCGGCCCCAATTGTCCAATTTGGTTGTCCAGCGTCTGAAACTGAAGACTGGGTTGTGCGGTGTTAGGTTATCCATCTAGTCGACCTGTCATTTGTTTGGATTCTGTTATAATGATTTACTAGATTCGTTATTTATGGTTTTTAGCTTTGACAGCGTCTTCAAAGTTTATGCATTTCTTGGTACGTTATTATTTAATTTCACGGTTTACTATTATTTATATTTTAGTTAATTTAGTTGCATTGCTTCCAAAACTCTTCGCACCTCTTTAGATTACATTCACTAGTAAGGACTCTTATTGTACTAATATTGTTGTAATACAATATATCACGTTTATTGTTTTACAATCTCTCTATTTTTAATTAAGTGGAAATTATTATCTATATTTTAATTAGGTTAATATTTCTTTCCTGTTTCAGGTTTGCGTTCGCTTCTGTTAAATTATATTATATTTATCTTCCTGAGGGTTTTACTTTTAATTTGTTACCCATAGATGGTATGTATCTTATTCTTACAGTACAATAGATTATCATATTGTAGTGTTCTCTCTTTCAGTCTTTTGTGTTACTCTTTCATCGGCCTGTCTTTTATTCAGTACTTCTGGACAGAAACTTTGGAAAGCGTTCCATTTATTTTAGTCTGGGATAATTGCATCAATTATCTCATTAGGCTCTCATTGGATATTAATTTCTAGATTGTGCGTTAATTTTTGCCTTTGATCTTTCCATTTCTTACAGTAAAGCAGAGTGGGTTGCGCATCATCTTGTGTTTGACAGCTGTACCAGCAGTGATCCGTTTGGTATTCACCTATTTCTTTTTCGTATATTGGTTGAAGCAACCATGACCTGTAAGTATCTGTGTGGTATAAAAATTTACATACCCGTGCTTTCTTGTGACCCATTTCTCAATATCTCTAATCAGCCTTTTAGTCCAGATTCCTGTGTTAGATTCCTCTCATATATTTTGCCATTCTTTGATTGTATTCTCCTTAGTTAATTTGATTTCTTTTTCCAGGTCTTGTTCATATTTTCCTTTCCCTTGTGTAAGGCTAGATACGTAACTTTCTATTAATTTCTTATTGAATTATTCATCTGTGTATGCTTCTTCGTTATAACGAGGTTTGTGACATCTTAATTTATTATCGTTCCTTGTTACTCTGGCTAAATTTTTAATTTTACTATTTCTAGCATTATCCTTTTCTTTTATTTCATAAAGTTCTTTTCTTACTTTGATCTTTACCAAAATGGGTGGAAATCTTGCTAGTACACAGAAGGCGTTTAATGATTAATGATTAATTTAATTTTATTATAAGATTAATGATTTATTTTATTGATTGAAATAAATATTATTTTAGATAATTATGGACCTTATCTAACTTTACTAGTTACTTGCTTATTAACCTTTGATGTAAGTTTATTTCTTATTATCTATTAGGTTCTATCGTATAAATTACAAACTAATTTTCAATTTGTTGTTCGTTTGAAATCAAAATTCGACACCAACAAAATATTCTGCTATTTTGATATATATTTAATATATATTATCATTTTATTTTATTTTATTTTATTCAAAAAGTAGTTTAATTTAAATATTAATTTTGGAGATTAATGATAATTATCTATTTAATTTTTTTTGAAAATAAAATTATTATGTATTTTGTATAATAAAATATTTTGTGGTTAATTAGTTAAAATTATTATATGATATTTTAAATTTACAAGATTTATGTTTTAGATTAAACTATTTAACTAAAACAATGATTTTATTTTATTGCTTATTCACTTATTTTAATTTTATTAAATTTTATGTTGATTTTCGTTTTTAAGAGTGATTTATTGATAATATTGATTAGTATACAATTTTTTGTAATTTCTATACTATCAATAATCTTTATGTTTGAAATTTATTCTAATGAATGAATTTTCATATATTTTATAGTATTTTCTGTGTGCGATAGAGTTATTGGTTTGAGAATTTTAGTTAATTGTACTTATTTTTATGGGAATCAAAGAATTTCAATATTAAATTTAACATGATAAAAGCTTTTTTAATAATTTTGATATTATTTTTTCTTTATAATTTAAATAAATTTTTAAAATTTACATTTTTATTTTGATGTTTATTAGATTTATATTATTATTCAATTTTAGAAATGAAATATATTGAAACACAATTAGGTTTAATTTTGGCTTTAATTTTTTTTCATTTATATTAGTTATTTTAAATTTATGAATTTTTAATTTGATTTTGTTAATAAATTTATCTAGAATTTGTTTTAATTTAAATTTGATTTTGTTGATTGTTTTATATTTTACATTTTTAACAATAAATTTTTTAATATTTTATTTCTTTTTTGAGGTAAGGTTAATTATTATATGTTTAATTATTGTAAAATGAGGGACAGGTAACATACGATTATTAGCTGGTTATTATCTGATGTTTTATACAATATTTTTTTCATTTCCCTTACTGGTTTTTTTATTAATTATTATTTATTTGAATAATTTAGCGCTAATAAATTTAATAGAAATAATAGATTATAATTTAAATATTTTTATATTTATTTATATATTAAGTTCATTTTTAGTGAAAATTCCTATATTTATATTACATGGATGATTATTAAAAGCTCATGTTGAAGCCCCTGTGTTTGGATCAATAATTTTAGCAGCTATTTTATTAAAATTAGGAACATATGGTTTATTGCGATTTATATATATTTTTTATTCTAATTTTTATTTTGTAAATTTGGTAATTTTAGTATTTAGATTAATTGGGGGGTTAATTGTTTCAATTTTATGTTTACGTCAAATTGATATAAAGATTTTGGTAGCTTATTCTTCAGTAATTCATATAAGAATTTTATTAAGATCTATAATAACTGAAATACTTTTAGGATTTGTAGGTAGTTATATTATTATAATTGCTCATGGATTATGTTCTTCGGGTTTATTTTATTCAGTAAATTTGTGTTATAAATCTTCAGGGAGACGGATTATATTTTTAAATAAGGGGATAATAGCGTTAATGCCTCCAATATCTATATTTTGATTTATATTTTGTACATCTAATATATCTGCTCCTGTTTCATTAAACTTAGTTGGTGAGGTATTTTTGTTAATAATTATTTATTTATGATTCAAATATTTGATTTATTTATTAATTTTTTATTGTTTTCTTAGATTTTGTTATTCATTATATTTATATATTTATGTTCAACATGGAAAAATAAATTTCTTTTTAAAGATTTTTAATGCTAATATTTTAGATTATTATATTTTATTGATGCATTGAATTCCCCTAAATTTTATATTTTTAAATTTAATTATTTTTTCATATTAATTTTAAATATATTTTATTTAAATAGTTTAATTAAAATATTGACTTGTGGTGTCAATGATATATGTATTTATATTTTAAATTATCATAAAAATGTTTTTAATTAGTTTATTCATACTATTTTCTGGAATACTATATCTATTTTTAGGCCTATATTTATATACATCTAAATATGTAATTATTTTAGAATGGGATTTAATAAATTTGTTTTGTATAAAATTTAGAATAATTATTTATTTGGATTTTATTAGATTAATATTTATCGGAGTTGTTTCTATTATTTCCTCATGCGTAATAATTTACAGAATTGAATATATAAGGTCAGATAAAAGAATTTGTCGGTTTTTTTATTTATTAATTTTATTTATTCTATCAATATGTTTAATAATTTTAAGTCCCAGAGTTTTATCAATTTTATTAGGATGGGATGGGCTAGGTTTAATTTCTTTTGGTTTAATTATTTATTATCAAAGATATAGAGCTTTTAATTCTGGAGTTTTAACAATTGTATGTAATCGGGTTGGAGATATTGGATTTTTAATATTGATTGTTTCAAATTCCGCAAATGGGTCGTGAAATTTAATATTTTATGAAATAGATAGATTTATAATATTTTTCATATTTTTAAGCGCTTTAACTAAAAGAGCTCAAATACCCTTTTCTTTATGGTTACCTGCAGCTATAATAGCTCCAACCCCTATTTCTACTTTAGTTCATTCTTCAACCTTAGTTACTGCAGGGGTTTATTTATTAATCCATTATTACAGTTTAGTGTTTACAATAAATAATAACGTTATTTTATTTATCTCAATCTTTACTATATTTATGGCTAGTTCTATTGCTAATTTTGAATATGATTTAAAGAAAATTATTGCCCTATCAACTTTAAGTCAGTTAGGATTAATAATAAGAATTTTATCTGTAGGGTTAGTGGATTTAGCCTTCTTTCATTTAGTTATTCATGCTTTATTTAAATCAATAATATTTATATGTGCAAGAAGATTTATTCATAGATCTAATAATAACCAAGATATTCGAAATTTTAATTCTATGAGAATTTTAATACCTTTAAATGGTATAGTTCTATTAATTGGAAAATTAAGTCTATGCGGGTGTTTCTTTTTGTCAGGTTTTCTCTCTAAGGATATAATTATTGAATATTTCTTTATTAATAGAGATATTAGAATTACAATATTTTGTATATTTTATATATCTATGGTGTTTACACTAAGATACTCATTTCGTTTAGTTTTATGAATCTTTTATCCTTTTGAATTTAAAAATGTTACCTACAGAGTATATTATGAATCTTTATACATTAATTTATGTATTTCCTTTTTGTTTATTATAGTTATTTTTATGGGAATACTTATTTTTTATCTAATCTTTAAAGTTTACATTATCTTATTGAATTTTTATGATAAAATATTTATTTTATTTATTTATTTATTACGGATTTATTTTGGTTATTTATTATTTTATTATCCTAATAAACACCCCCAAAAATTTTTATTTAATAAATTTATCTTTTTCCTGAAAGGAATATATTTTTTATCATATTTTTATAAGATTAGGTATACTTTTTTACTTAAATCGATGTATAAAATTAATAATGAAATTGAAAAGGGTCTTTCCGAATCAATTTTGACATTTTGAATGAAAACATTTACAAATTACTTAGTAAAATTTATCAAGTGATTAATTATATATGACACTCTGATGTTTATCCTAAAGCCAAATAAAACTCAACACGAACAACAAACCGCTGATTATTTAATGATACTTATATTTTATATATATTTATCAATATTTATCCTCGTTTATTCATTATTTCTGTTGTTGTATTAAACTTACACCACTTACTGAACGAAAGAATATAATTTATTGTATTATTACTTATTATTGTATATTGCATTAACTGTAAATAATAGTCAGTTGGAAAGGCGTGCAGACATCTCTTCTAAAAATCGAAAATTAAAAACTTTTTAATAGGAACCAGATATTCAACGATGTTCTTTTAATTTCACTTTTCTTAAAACATCAATTTTGATGTATATATATTCAACTTATTCTTTTCAATATGTTTTAATACATTAATAGAGTTTTATTTATTTGCTTAGTATGTACTATTTCACAAGATTTAAGGTTTTACTGGTAGTATTTGAAGAGTACGTTTTGTTATGTTTTCTTATTAATATTATTCAAGATTATCTATTATTATTATTTCAAAATGTAATACTTTATTTTATAATGAATACAAAAATTATGTTTTTGTTATGTTTTATTTAAAATTAATTTCATTTTAGAAAGTGGGATGACATGACTATTGGCGAACCACCCATTATAATAAAAAAAGGGTAACGCGCCATGATAAATACCCCTAGGGTGGTGAGGAAATCTTTCACAATTACAATACAATATATCCTCTAACACGATTTTATAATTAACTGCATAATTGTTCCTTTCAATATCTAATTATGCTAATCTCTTTAGCCTGTTTCACCTGTTCACATAACCTATTTGGCTCCGTACCAATAATTTTGTCTATTCCACGTCTCTCTATTAACTTATACATACCTTTATGAATTTTTAAATTCTTCAGTTTGATTCAAAGATAGTTTTATCTTGTTTCACACTTATATTTTCTTGAAATCTCTGTAAATATTTCAAATATAATGCACCACAACACCAAACACTTTCCTAATTTTATTAAATCTAATACTATATATGAGTGCATTCCTTGAAATGTTCTTTCACGAATTACATCTCGTCATCATTGTGCTATAGTAAATAATATAGTAATTAATGATATAAATAGAATTCAATTAATTTTAAATTGAAAAATTATAATAGCTCTTATTAATAAATTTATTAAATTAATAGATAATATTATTGGTCAAGGCCTGGGTGTTACTAGATGAAATGGATGATTTTTCATTTGTTTTAGTGTTTATTTAAGATAAACAATTTTTTTTTAATTTAATGATTTTAATGATTAGATTCATTAAAGTATAGAAGTCTAAGAATGGAAATTACATACGATTGAATAAATAAAACTGAGATTTCTAGAATAAATAATATATTTTGAATAATGATTATAAATGGAATAATAATTAATCAGGAACTTTCTATTGACGATCCTAGTAAAGTTAAAAGTAAATATCCTGCTAATATATTAGCTGTTAGTCGAATTGATAATGCTCATGGACGAATAATGTTTCTGATTGTTTCAATTAATACTATAAAATTTATTAATATTAAAGGTGTATTTAGTGGTACTAAATGAATTAATATCTTTTCTGAATTTATAGTTCAACCGTAAAATATATATGTTAATCATATTGATATTGTTAATGATAAATTAATTGATAAGTGACTTGTAGGAGTGAAAGTATATGGTATTAATCCTATTAAATTATAAAGTATAATTATTATTAGTATTCTTAAGAAAATAATTATATTAAATATATATTTGTAACTAATTAGTAATTTAAATTCATTGTAAATTATTATTATAAGTTTAATTCATAATATATTTAAACGAGAGAGAATAAATCAATATATTATTGGTATCATTATTAATGGTAGTAATAAACTAATTCAATTTATTATAAGTATAATATATGTAGATGGGTCGAAAATTGATAATAGGTTTATCATATTCACTTTCATAAATTTTTATTCTTATTTTTTAATATTTTCTTTTTATTTTTATATGGAGAAAAATTAATAAATAAATAATGAAGATTAATGATTATAATGTAAATAATTCTTAATGTGAAAAATAGAAGAATTGATCATAATATTGGTTTTATCTGTGGTATAAAAAAATATTTAAATATTGGCCATTAGAAGTATATCGAATTTATACTATAATATGGTTTAAGAGACCAATTCTTTCATTTCAGACATCTAATGATTAAATTATTATTGTTAAATAAAATATAAATAAAAAATATTGAAAAATTAATAATTTTAAATTGACAATTTAATGTTATATGTTTAACTAATTTTTTATCTTAGGATTTTATAAAGTTATTATTCTAAGTAATCAATTTCCAAAATCATTTATTGATGTTGATTCTACTACGATAGGTATAAATCTATGATTTGTTCCACAAATTTCTGAACATTGGCCAAAAAATAATCCTGGTCGGTATGTAAATAATATTATTTGATTAAGTCGTCCTGGAGTTGCATCTATTTTTATTCCTAAGGATGGAATTGTTCATGAGTGAATTACATCAACAGATGTTGTAATTAAAGGAATTGGGGTTTTAAATGGAATAATAATTCGATTATCTACATCTAATAGTCGAAATAATCTTAAATTTGAATAATCATTGATTATAAAAGAATCATAATTTAAATAAAATTCTGGATATTCATATCTTCAATATCATTGATGACCAATAGCTTTAATTGTAAAATATGAGAATGTCCATATTTCATCAACAAAATAAAGAGTTTTTAATGATGGAAATGCAATAATTATTAATACAATTATTGGAAAAATAGTTCAAATAATTTCAATTAAATTATTTTCTAATAAAAATCGATTTCTAAATTTTCTTAAAATGATATTTATTATTATAAATAATGTTATCGAAATAATTATTGATAATATTATATATAGTAATATTATAAAATACAACTAAATTATCAGCAAAAGGAGAGTTAGGATCTTGAAGTGAAAATATATTTCATGTAGCAATTCTTAATAAATGAAATATATCTTTATATATGAAGCTTAAATTCATCGCACTAATCTGCCATATTAAATTTAATTTTTAATTTATAAATTTTATAAGTTTAAAATTAAATTTTATTTTTTTTATTTTCTTTTTTAAAAATCAAAGGAATTTCATTAAATGAGTGTTCAAATGGGGGATAGTTTTGTAATCATTCGAGTGAATTTTGAAAATATATAAGTAAAATTAATCGTTTTACTATAAATCTTTCTAATATAATAAAAATAAATATTATTATTCTATTAATTGAAATTAATGATCCTAGTGAAGGTAAAAAATTTCAACAGTAATACGCGTCAGGGTAATCTGAATATCGTCGTGGTATTCCTATTAATCCTAAAAAATGTTGAGGGAAGAATGTTATATTTACTCCAATAAATATAAAATAAAATTGAATTTTAAGAAATTTTTTGTTTAGTGTTAAGCCAGTAATTAAAGGATATCAGTGAAATAATCTTGCAATAATTCTAAATACTGCTCCTATTGAAAGTACATAATGAAAATGTCCTACAACATAGTATGTATCATGAAGTAAAATATGAATAGATGAATTTGATAATATAATTCCTGTTAATCCTCCTATTGTAAACAAAAAAATAAATCCCATAGATCATAAAGTTGTTGGATTTGCGTAAGCTTTTGATCCATGGAATGTTGCTAGTCATCTAAAAACTTTAATGCCAGTGGGAATGGCAGTAATTATAGTTGCTGATGTGAAATAAGCGCGAGTATCTACATCTATTCCAACAGTAAATATGTGATGTGCTCATACAATAAATCCTAGAAAACCAATTCCTAGTATTGCGTATACTATTCCTATGTTTCCAAATGTTGCTTTTTTACCTCTTTCGTTTAAAATAATATGTGAGATTAGTCCAAATCCTGGAAGAATTAGAATATAAACTTTTGGATGTCCAAAGAATCAAAATAAGTGTTGGTATAAAATTGGGTCACCCCCTCCTATAGGGTAAAAAAAGAAGAATTTAAATTTCGATCTGATAAAAGTATTGTAATTGCTCCAGCAAGAACAGGTAGTGATAGTAAAAGTAAAATTGCTGTAATTATAACTGATCATGGGAATAAAGGTATTTGATCATATTGTAGCGAATAATTTATTATATTGAAAATTGTCACTAAAAAATTAATAGCCCCTATGATTGATGATACTCCGGCGATATGAAGGGAAAAAATTGTTAGATCGGTAGATGATGATGGGTGGTATATAAATGATGATAATGGAGGGTAAATTGTTCATCCTGTGCCTGATCCTGAATTTAAATAATTTCTTATTAATAATGAAAAAATTGAAGGAGGTAGTAATCAAAATCTTATATTGTTTATTCGTGGAAATGCCATATCTGGAGCTCCAATCATTAAGGGAACTAATCAGTTCCCAAAATCTCCAATTATGAATGGTATAACCATAAAAAAAATTATAACAAAAGCATGAGACGTTACAATTGAATTATAAATCTGATCATTTTTAATTCATGCCCCTGTCTTCTTAATTCTAATCGAATAATAAATCTTATTGATGAACCAATTATTCCTGATCATATAGCGAATATAAAATATAATATGCCAATATTTTTATGATTAGTGGAGTATAATCATTTTTTCATTCACGAAGAAATTAAGATTTATAAAATTAAATTTATATTTTTAATTTTGAAGATTAATAGTTTAAAATTAACTTAAAATCTTTAAATAAAGTATTAGAGTATTATGTCTGATAAAAGGAATAAATTGTAAATTTATTTATGAAAATAAAATTTTCTAATACTATTAATATAATTTCTATAATTTAAACAAAATATTAAATTGCAAATTTAAAAATAAAATATAATTTTTCAGAAATTAGATTTTAAAGTAAATGTATATGATTCTAAATATAATTACTATAATAGTTATAATTAATAAAATTCACATATCTATATATTTGTATTTTAAGAATATATTTGAGTAATTTTTATTGAATAAATTATTATTAATAAAATTTAAATAATTTCAAATTATTAATAGTCTTGATATTACAATAACGATAGATAGGATAAGATTAAAACCATTAAGTTTAATTACTAAGTTCTCTAACACTAATCATTTTAAAGAAAATACTCCTATTGGTGGAATAAATATATATGTTAGTAATAAATAAGAAAATGTAAGTTTTGATTTATTGTTAAAGATTATTATTTCTATTTTATTTTCTAATTTTATATCTATGATTAAATAGATTATATTATATGATAATACTGAATATATGATGAAGTAAAGAATAAAAATATACAAATTTAAATATATTAATGTTATTATTAATGAAGTTTGATAAATTGAAGAAAATGATATTATTAGTATTAAAGAATTTTTATTTAATATTAATAGAGGTGATACAATTAAATTTAGAGTAATTATAATTAATAATTCTTTTATCGGGATTGAATTTATTAAAAGAATAAAAGGAATTAATTTTATGAATGTTATTAATAAGAATGCATTTATGAAATTAATTGATTTAAATATAAAATTAAATCAAGCATTAAATGGAATAATCCCTAATTTTAATGAAGTTCCCATTATTATTAGGATTGATGAGTATACATTAAAATTATTAAATAAAATTCCCGTTAAAATTAGAGATCTTCTAATAAATGAAATAAAAAAATAAAGAACTCTAATTTTCATATTTTTTGAAATAGCTAATGATGATAAAAAAATTAAGTTAGTAATTTCTATAATTAGTCAAATGAAAAATATATTGTTTAATATGAGAGAAAATACTGATAAAAAGATAATTATTATAGATGAAAAATAAGAATAAAAATTTTTTATCATGATTAATTTTTTGTTAAATCTTTATATTTTAGTGTATGAGCATATAAATTTTTAAAGTTTATGGAATTAAAATTATTACTAAATTACTATTACACTAAATACAATCATTATTCTGCCATCCGCTGTATCGGTATCTATCATAAGATCGAAAAACTGCTTACTTGTTCTCAATTTTATGCTTCTCAAATGGATTTCTGCGGCCCTAATTGTCCGATCTGGTTGAGTAGCGTCTCTAACTGAAGCCTAGGTTGTGCGGAACGTAAATATAAACATTATTTTGCTTTCCATTGCATCTGAACCTATCCTATGATCGAAAAACTTCAAATTCATTCCGAATTTTGTGCTTCTGGAGTCAATTTCAGCGGCCCTACTTGTCCGATATGGCTGAGCAGCGGCTCAAACTGCAGCCTGGGTTGTGCGGAACGTAAGTATAAACATTACTTTGCCTTTTATTGCGTCCAAACCTGCCATAGAATGGAAAAACTGCTTATTTATTCTCAATCTTATGATTCTCATGTCGATTTCAGCGGCCCTAATTGTCCGATCTGGTTGAGCAGCGCCTCTAACGGAAGCCTAGGGTGTCAGGAACGTAAATATAACCCTTCTTTTGCTGTCCACTGCATCTGACCCTATCCTAGGATCGAAAAACTGCAAATTCATTCTGAATTTTTTGCTTCTGAAGTCGATTTCTGCGGCCCCAATTGTCCAATTTGGTTGTCCAGCGTCTGAAACTGAAGACTGGGTTGTGCGGTGTTAGGTTATCCATCTAGTCGACCTGTCATTTGTTTGGATTCTGTTATAATGATTTACTAGATTCGTTATTTATGGTTTTTAGCTTTGACAGCGTCTTCAAAGTTTATGCATTTCTTGGTACGTTATTATTTAATTTCACGGTTTACTATTATTTATATTTTAGTTAATTTAGTTGCATTGCTTCCAAAACTCTTCGCACCTCTTTAGATTACATTCACTAGTAAGGACTCTTATTGTACTAATATTGTTGTAATACAATATATCACGTTTATTGTTTTACAATCTCTCTATTTTTAATTAAGTGGAAATTATTATCTATATTTTAATTAGGTTAATATTTCTTTCCTGTTTCAGGTTTGCGTTCGCTTCTGTTAAATTATATTATATTTATCTTCCTGAGGGTTTTACTTTTAATTTGTTACCCATAGATGGTATGTATCTTATTCTTACAGTACAATAGATTATCATACTGTAGTGTTCTCTCTTTCAGTCTTTTGTGTTACTCTTTCATCGGCCTGTCTTTTATTCAGTACTTCTGGACAGAAACTTTGGAAAGCGTTCCATTTATTTTAGTCTGGGATAATTGCATCAATTATCTCATTAGGCTCTCATTGGATATTAATTTCTAGATTGTGCGTTAATTTTTGCCTTTGATCTTTCCATTTCTTACAGTAAAGCAGAGTGGGTTGCGCATCATCTTGTGTTTGACAGCTGTACCAGCAGTGATCCGTTTGGTATTCACCTATTTCTTTTTCGTATATTGGTTGAAGCAACCATGACCTGTAAGTATCTGTGTGGTATAAAAATTTACATACCCGTGCTTTCTTGTGACCCATTTCTCAATATCTCTAATCAGCCTTTTAGTCCAGATTCCTGTGTTAGATTCCTCTCATATATTTTGCCATTCTTTGATTGTATTCTCCTTAGTTAATTTGATTTCTTTTTCCAGGTCTTGTTCATATTTTCCTTTCCCTTGTGTAAGGCTAGATACGTAACTTTCTATTAATTTCTTATTGAATTATTCATCTGTGTATGCTTCTTCGTTATAACGAGGTTTGTGACATCTTAATTTATTATCGTTCCTTGTTACTCTGGCTAAATTTTTAATTTTACTATTTCTAGCATTATCCTTTTCTTTTATTTCATAAAGTTCTTTTCTTACTTTGATCTTTACCAAAATGGGTGGAAATCTTGCTAGTACACAGAAGGCGTTTAATGATTAATGATTAATTTAATTTTATTATAAGATTAATGATTTATTTTATTGATTGAAATAAATATTATTTTAGATAATTATGGACCTTATCTAACTTTACTAGTTACTTCCTTATTAACCTTTGATGTAAGTTTATTTCTTATTATCTATTAGGTTCTATCGTATAAATTACAAACTAATTTTCAATTTGTTGTTCGTTTGAAATCAAAATTCGACACCAACAAAATATTCTGCTATTTTGATATATATTTAATATATATTATCATTTTATTTTATTTTATTTTATTCAAAAAGTAGTTTAATTTAAATATTAATTTTGGAGATTAATGATAATTATCTATTTAATTTTTTTTGAAAATAAAATTATTATGTATTTTGTATAATAAAATATTTTGTGGTTAATTAGTTAAAATTATTATATGATATTTTAAATTTACAAGATTTATGTTTTAGATTAAACTATTTAACTAAAACAATGATTTTATTTTATTGCTTATTCACTTATTTTAATTTTATTAAATTTTATGTTGATTTTCGTTTTTAAGAGTGATTTATTGATAATATTGATTAGTATACAATTTTTTGTAATTTCTATACTATCAATAATCTTTATGTTTGAAATTTATTCTAATGAATGAATTTTCATATATTTTATAGTATTTTCTGTGTGCGATAGAGTTATTGGTTTGAGAATTTTAGTTAATTGTACTTATTTTTATGGGAATCAAAGAATTTCAATATTAAATTTAACATGATAAAAGCTTTTTTAATAATTTTGATATTTTTTCTTTATAATTTAAATAAATTTTTAAAATTTACATTTTTATTTTGATGTTTATTAGATTTATATTATTATTCAATTTTAGAAATGAAATATATTGAAACACAATTAGGTTTAATTTTGGCTTTAATTTTTTTTCATTTATATTAGTTATTTTAAATTTATGAATTTTTAATTTGATTTTGTTAATAAATTTATCTAGAATTTGTTTTAATTTAAATTTGATTTTGTTGATTGTTTTATATTTTACATTTTTAACAATAAATTTTTTAATATTTTATTTCTTTTTTGAGGTAAGGTTAATTATTATATGTTTAATTATTGTAAAATGAGGGACAGGTAACATACGATTATTAGCTGGTTATTATCTGATGTTTTATACAATATTTTTTTCATTTCCCTTACTGGTTTTTTTATTAATTATTATTTATTTGAATAATTTAGCGCTAATAAATTTAATAGAAATAATAGATTATAATTTAAATATTTTTATATTTATTTATATATTAAGTTCATTTTTAGTGAAAATTCCTATATTTATATTACATGGATGATTATTAAAAGCTCATGTTGAAGCCCCTGTGTTTGGATCAATAATTTTAGCAGCTATTTTATTAAAATTAGGAACATATGGTTTATTGCGATTTATATATATTTTTTATTCTAATTTTTATTTTGTAAATTTGGTAATTTTAGTATTTAGATTAATTGGGGGGTTGATTGTTTCAATTTTATGTTTACATCAAATTGATATAAAGATTTTGGTAGCTTATTCTTCAGTAATTCATATAAGAATTTTATTAAGATCTATAATAACTGAAATACTTTTAGGATTTGTAGGTAGTTATATTATTATAATTGCTCATGGATTATGTTCTTCGGGTTTATTTTATTCAGTAAATTTGTGTTATAAATCTTCAGGGAGACGGATTATATTTTTAAATAAGGGGATAATAGCGTTAATGCCTCCAATATCTATATTTTGATTTATATTTTGTACATCTAATATATCTGCTCCTGTTTCATTAAACTTAGTTGGTGAGGTATTTTTGTTAATAATTATTTATTTATGATTCAAATATTTGATTTATTTATTAATTTTTTATTGTTTTCTTAGATTTTGTTATTCATTATATTTATATATTTATGTTCAACATGGAAAAATAAATTTCTTTTTAAAGATTTTTAATGCTAATATTTTAGATTATTATATTTTATTGATGCATTGAATTCCCCTAAATTTTATATTTTTAAATTTAATTATTTTTTCATATTAATTTTAAATATATTTTATTTAAATAGTTTAATTAAAATATTGACTTGTGGTGTCAATGATATATGTATTTATATTTTAAATTATCATAAAAATGTTTTTAATTAGTTTATTCATACTATTTTCTGGAATACTATATCTATTTTTAGGCCTATATTTATATACATCTAAATATGTAATTATTTTAGAATGGGATTTAATAAATTTGTTTTGTATAAAATTTAGAATAATTATTTATTTGGATTTTATTAGATTAATATTTATCGGAGTTGTTTCTATTATTTCCTCATGCGTAATAATTTACAGAATTGAATATATAAGGTCAGATAAAAGAATTTGTCGGTTTTTTTATTTATTAATTTTATTTATTCTATCAATATGTTTAATAATTTTAAGTCCCAGAGTTTTATCAATTTTATTAGGATGGGATGGGCTAGGTTTAATTTCTTTTGGTTTAATTATTTATTATCAAAGATATAGAGCTTTTAATTCTGGAGTTTTAACAATTGTATGTAATCGGGTTGGAGATATTGGATTTTTAATATTGATTGTTTCAAATTCCGCAAATGGGTCGTGAAATTTAATATTTTATGAAATAGATAGATTTATAATATTTTTCATATTTTTAAGCGCTTTAACTAAAAGAGCTCAAATACCCTTTTCTTTATGGTTACCTGCAGCTATAATAGCTCCAACCCCTATTTCTACTTTAGTTCATTCTTCAACCTTAGTTACTGCAGGGGTTTATTTATTAATCCATTATTACAGTTTAGTGTTTACAATAAATAATAACGTTATTTTATTTATCTCAATCTTTACTATATTTATGGCTAGTTCTATTGCTAATTTTGAATATGATTTAAAGAAAATTATTGCCCTATCAACTTTAAGTCAGTTAGGATTAATAATAAGAATTTTATCTGTAGAGTTAGTGGATTTAGCCTTCTTTCATTTAGTTATTCATGCTTTATTTAAATCAATAATATTTATATGTGCAAGAAGATTTATTCATAGATCTAATAATAACCAAGATATTCGAAATTTTAATTCTATGAGAATTTTAATACCTTTAAATGGTATAGTTCTATTAATTGGAAAATTAAGTCTATGCGGGTGTTTCTTTTTGTCAGGTTTTCTCTCTAAGGATATAATTATTGAATATTTCTTTATTAATAGAGATATTAGAATTACAATATTTTGTATATTTTATATATCTATGGTGTTTACACTAAGATACTCATTTCGTTTAGTTTTATGAATCTTTTATCCTTTTGAATTTAAAAATGTTACCTACAGAGTATATTATGAATCTTTATACATTAATTTATGTATTTCCTTTTTGTTTATTATAGTTATTTTTATGGGAATACTTATTTTTTATCTAATCTTTAAAGTTTACATTATCTTATTGAATTTTTATGATAAAATATTTATTTTATTTATTTATTTATTACGGATTTATTTTGGTTATTTATTATTTTATTATCCTAATAAACACCCCCAAAAATTTTTATTTAATAAATTTATCTTTTTCCTGAAAGGAATATATTTTTTATCATATTTTTATAAGATTAGGTATACTTTTTTACTTAAATCGATGTATAAAATTAATAATGAAATTGAAAAGGGTCTTTCCGAATCAATTTTGACATTTTGAATGAAAACATTTACAAATTACTTAGTAAAATTTATCAAGTGATTAATTATATATGACACTCTGATGTTTATCCTAAAGCCAAATAAAACTCAACACGAACAACAAACCGCTGATTATTTAATGATACTTATATTTTATATATATTTATCAATATTTATCCTCGTTTATTCATTATTTCTGTTGTTGTATTAAACTTACACCACTTACTGAACGAAAGAATATAATTTATTGTATTATTACTTATTATTGTATATTGCATTAACTGTAAATAATAGTCAGTTGGAAAGGCGTGCAGACATCTCTTCTAAAAATCGAAAATTAAAAACTTTTTAATAGGAACCAGATATTCAACGATGTTCTTTTAATTTCACTTTTCTTAAAACATCAATTTTGATGTATATATATTCAACTTATTCTTTTCAATATGTTTTAATACATTAATAGAGTTTTATTTATTTGCTTAGTATGTACTATTTCACAAGATTTAAGGTTTTACTGGTAGTATTTGAAGAGTACGTTTTGTTATGTTTTCTTATTAATATTATTCAAGATTATCTATTATTATTATTTCAAAATGTAATACTTTATTTTATAATGAATACAAAAATTATGTTTTTGTTATGTTTTATTTAAAATTAATTTCATTTTAGAAAGTGGGATGACATGACTATTGGCGAACCACCCATTATAATAAAAAAAGGGTAACGCGCCATGATAAATACCCCTAGGGTGGTGAGGAAATCTTTCACAATTACAATACAATATATCCTCTAACACGATTTTATAATTAACTGCATAATTGTTCCTTTCAATATCTAATTATGCTAATCTCTTTAGCCTGTTTCACCTGTTCACATAACCTATTTGGCTCCGTACCAATAATTTTGTCTATTCCACGTCTCTCTATTAACTTATACATACCTTTATGAATTTTTAAATTCTTCAGTTTGATTCAAAGATAGTTTTATCTTGTTTCACACTTATATTTTCTTGAAATCTCTGTAAATATTTCAAATATAATGCACCACAACACCAAACACTTTCCTAATTTTATTAAATCTAATATTATATATGAGTGCATTCCTTGAAATGTTCTTTCACGAATTACATCTCGTCATCATTGTGCTATAGTAAATAATATAGTAATTAATGATATAAATAGAATTCAATTAATTTTAAATTGAAAAATTATAATAGCTCTTATTAATAAATTTATTAAATTAATAGATAATATTATTGGTCAAGGCCTGGGTGTTACTAGATGAAATGGATGATTTTTCATTTGTTTTAGTGTTTATTTAAGATAAACAATTTTTTTTTAATTTAATGATTTTAATGATTAGATTCATTAAAGTATAGAAGTCTAAGAATGGAAATTACATACGATTGAATAAATAAAACTGAGATTTCTAGAATAAATAATATATTTTGAATAATGATTATAAATGGAATAATAATTAATCAGGAACTTTCTATTGACGATCCTAGTAAAGTTAAAAGTAAATATCCTGCTAATATATTAGCTGTTAGTCGAATTGATAATGCTCATGGACGAATAATGTTTCTTATTGTTTCAATTAATACTATAAAATTTATTAATATTAAAGGTGTATTTAGTGGTACTAAATGAATTAATATCTTTTCTGAATTTATAGTTCAACCGTAAAATATATATGTTAATCATATTGATATTGTTAATGATAAATTAATTGATAAGTGACTTGTAGGAGTGAAAGTATATGGTATTAATCCTATTAAATTATAAAGTATAATTATTATTAGTATTCTTAAGAAAATAATTATATTAAATATATATTTGTAACTAATTAGTAATTTAAATTCATTGTAAATTATTATTATAAGTTTAATTCATAATATATTTAAACGAGAGAGAATAAATCAATATATTATTGGTATCATTATTAATGGTAGTAATAAACTAATTCAATTTATTATAAGTATAATATATGTAGATGGGTCGAAAATTGATAATAGGTTTATCATATTCACTTTCATAAATTTTTATTCTTATTTTTTAATATTTTCTTTTTATTTTTATATGGAGAAAAATTAATAAATAAATAATGAAGATTAATGATTATAATGTAAATAATTCTTAATGTGAAAAATAGAAGAATTGATCATAATATTGGTTTTATCTGTGGTATAAAAAAATATTTAAATATTGGCCATTAGAAGTATATCGAATTTATACTATAATATGGTTTAAGAGACCAATTCTTTCATTTCAGACATCTAATGATTAAATTATTATTGTTAAATAAAATATAAATAAAAAATATTGAAAAATTAATAATTTTAAATTGACAATTTAATGTTATATGTTTAACTAATTTTTTATCTTAGGATTTTATAAAGTTATTATTCTAAGTAATCAATTTCCAAAATCATTTATTGATGTTGATTCTACTACGATAGGTATAAATCTATGATTTGTTCCACAAATTTCTGAACATTGGCCAAAAAATAATCCTGGTCGGTATGTAAATAATATTATTTGATTAAGTCGTCCTGGAGTTGCATCTATTTTTATTCCTAAGGATGGAATTGTTCATGAGTGAATTACATCAACAGATGTTGTAATTAAAGGAATTGGGGTTTTAAATGGAATAATAATTCGATTATCTACATCTAATAGTCGAAATAATCTTAAATTTGAATAATCATTGATTATAAAAGAATCATAATTTAAATAAAATTCTGGATATTCATATCTTCAATATCATTGATGACCAATAGCTTTAATTGTAAAATATGAGAATGTCCATATTTCATCAACAAAATAAAGAGTTTTTAATGATGGAAATGCAATAATTATTAATACAATTATTGGAAAAATAGTTCAAATAATTTCAATTAAATTATTTTCTAATAAAAATCGATTTCTAAATTTTCTTAAAATGATATTTATTATTATAAATAATGTTATCGAAATAATTATTGATAATATTATATATAGTAATATTATAAAATACAACTAAATTATCAGCAAAAGGAGAGTTAGGATCTTGAAGTGAAAATATATTTCATGTAGCAATTCTTAATAAATGAAATATATCTTTATATATGAAGCTTAAATTCATCGCACTAATCTGCCATATTAAATTTAATTTTTAATTTATAAATTTTATAAGTTTAAAATTAAATTTTATTTTTTTTATTTTCTTTTTTAAAAATCAAAGGAATTTCATTAAATGAGTGTTCAAATGGGGGATAGTTTTGTAATCATTCGAGTGAATTTTGAAAATATATAAGTAAAATTAATCGTTTTACTATAAATCTTTCTAATATAATAAAAATAAATATTATTATTCTATTAATTGAAATTAATGATCCTAGTGAAGGTAAAAAATTTCAACAGTAATACGCGTCAGGGTAATCTGAATATCGTCGTGGTATTCCTATTAATCCTAAAAAATGTTGAGGGAAGAATGTTATATTTACTCCAATAAATATAAAATAAAATTGAATTTTAAGAAATTTTTTGTTTAGTGTTAAGCCAGTAATTAAAGGATATCAGTGAAATAATCTTGCAATAATTCTAAATACTGCTCCTATTGAAAGTACATAATGAAAATGTCCTACAACATAGTATGTATCATGAAGTAAAATATGAATAGATGAATTTGATAATATAATTCCTGTTAATCCTCCTATTGTAAACAAAAAAATAAATCCCATAGATCATAAAGTTGTTGGATTTGCGTAAGCTTTTGATCCATGGAATGTTGCTAGTCATCTAAAAACTTTAATGCCAGTGGGAATGGCAGTAATTATAGTTGCTGATGTGAAATAAGCGCGAGTATCTACATCTATTCCAACAGTAAATATGTGATGTGCTCATACAATAAATCCTAGAAAACCAATTCCTAGTATTGCGTATACTATTCCTATGTTTCCAAATGTTGCTTTTTTACCTCTTTCGTTTAAAATAATATGTGAGATTAGTCCAAATCCTGGAAGAATTAGAATATAAACTTTTGGATGTCCAAAGAATCAAAATAAGTGTTGGTATAAAATTGGGTCACCCCCTCCTATAGGGTAAAAAAAGAAGAATTTAAATTTCGATCTGATAAAAGTATTGTAATTGCTCCAGCAAGAACAGGTAGTGATAGTAAAAGTAAAATTGCTGTAATTATAACTGATCATGGGAATAAAGGTATTTGATCATATTGTAGCGAATAATTTATTATATTGAAAATTGTCACTAAAAAATTAATAGCCCCTATGATTGATGATACTCCGGCGATATGAAGGGAAAAAATTGTTAGATCGGTAGATGATGATGGGTGGTATATAAATGATGATAATGGAGGGTAAATTGTTCATCCTGTGCCTGATCCTGAATTTAAATAATTTCTTATTAATAATGAAAAAATTGAAGGAGGTAGTAATCAAAATCTTATATTGTTTATTCGTGGAAATGCCATATCTGGAGCTCCAATCATTAAGGGAACTAATCAGTTCCCAAAATCTCCAATTATGAATGGTATAACCATAAAAAAAATTATAACAAAAGCATGAGACGTTACAATTGAATTATAAATCTGATCATTTTTAATTCATGCCCCTGTCTTCTTAATTCTAATCGAATAATAAATCTTATTGATGAACCAATTATTCCTGATCATATAGCGAATATAAAATATAATATGCCAATATTTTTATGATTAGTGGAGTATAATCATTTTTTCATTCACGAAGAAATTAAGATTTATAAAATTAAATTTATATTTTTAATTTTGAAGATTAATAGTTTAAAATTAACTTAAAATCTTTAAATAAAGTATTAGAGTATTATGTCTGATAAAAGGAATAAATTGTAAATTTATTTATGAAAATAAAATTTTCTAATACTATTAATATAATTTCTATAATTTAAACAAAATATTAAATTGCAAATTTAAAAATAAAATATAATTTTTCAGAAATTAGATTTTAAAGTAAATGTATATGATTCTAAATATAATTACTATAATAGTTATAATTAATAAAATTCACATATCTATATATTTGTATTTTAAGAATATATTTGAGTAATTTTTATTGAATAAATTATTATTAATAAAATTTAAATAATTTCAAATTATTAATAGTCTTGATATTACAATAACGATAGATAGGATAAGATTAAAACCATTAAGTTTAATTACTAAGTTCTCTAACACTAATCATTTTAAAGAAAATACTCCTATTGGTGGAATAAATATATATGTTAGTAATAAATAAGAAAATGTAAGTTTTGATTTATTGTTAAAGATTATTATTTCTATTTTATTTTCTAATTTTATATCTATGATTAAATAGATTATATTATATGATAATACTGAATATATGATGAAGTAAAGAATAAAAATATACAAATTTAAATATATTAATGTTATTATTAATGAAGTTTGATAAATTGAAGAAAATGATATTATTAGTATTAAAGAATTTTTATTTAATATTAATAGAGGTGATACAATTAAATTTAGAGTAATTATAATTAATAATTCTTTTATCGGGATTGAATTTATTAAAAGAATAAAAGGAATTAATTTTATGAATGTTATTAATAAGAATGCATTTATGAAATTAATTGATTTAAATATAAAATTAAATCAAGCATTAAATGGAATAATCCCTAATTTTAATGAAGTTCCCATTATTATTAGGATTGATGAGTATACATTAAAATTATTAAATAAAATTCCCGTTAAAATTAGAGATCTTCTAATAAATGAAATAAAAAAATAAAGAACTCTAATTTTCATATTTTTTGAAATAGCTAATGATGATAAAAAAATTAAGTTAGTAATTTCTATAATTAGTCAAATGAAAAATATATTGTTTAATATGAGAGAAAATACTGATAAAAAGATAATTATTATAGATGAAAAATAAGAATAAAAATTTTTTATCATGATTAATTTTTTGTTAAATCTTTATATTTTAGTGTATGAGCATATAAATTTTTAAAGTTTATGGAATTAAAATTATTACTAAATTACTATTACACTAAATACAATCATTATTCTGCCATCCGCTGTATCGGTATCTATCATAAGATCGAAAAACTGCTTACTTGTTCTCAATTTTATGCTTCTCAAATGGATTTCTGCGGCCCTAATTGTCCGATCTGGTTGAGTAGCGTCTCTAACTGAAGCCTAGGTTGTGCGGAACGTAAATATAAACATTATTTTGCTTTCCATTGCATCTGAACCTATCCTATGATCGAAAAACTTCAAATTCATTCCGAATTTTGTGCTTCTGGAGTCAATTTCAGCGGCCCTACTTGTCCGATATGGCTGAGCAGCGGCTCAAACTGCAGCCTGGGTTGTGCGGAACGTAAGTATAAACATTACTTTGCCTTTTATTGCGTCCAAACCTGCCATAGAATGGAAAAACTGCTTATTTATTCTCAATCTTATGATTCTCATGTCGATTTCAGCGGCCCTAATTGTCCGATCTGGTTGAGCAGCGCCTCTAACGGAAGCCTAGGGTGTCAGGAACGTAAATATAACCCTTCTTTTGCTGTCCACTGCATCTGACCCTATCCTAGGATCGAAAAACTGCAAATTCATTCTGAATTTTTTGCTTCTGAAGTCGATTTCTGCGGCCCCAATTGTCCAATTTGGTTGTCCAGCGTCTGAAACTGAAGACTGGGTTGTGCGGTGTTAGGTTATCCATCTAGTCGACCTGTCATTTGTTTGGATTCTGTTATAATGATTTACTAGATTCGTTATTTATGGTTTTTAGCTTTGACAGCGTCTTCAAAGTTTATGCATTTCTTGGTACGTTATTATTTAATTTCACGGTTTACTATTATTTATATTTTAGTTAATTTAGTTGCATTGCTTCCAAAACTCTTCGCACCTCTTTAGATTACATTCACTAGTAAGGACTCTTATTGTACTAATATTGTTGTAATACAATATATCACGTTTATTGTTTTACAATCTCTCTATTTTTAATTAAGTGGAAATTATTATCTATATTTTAATTAGGTTAATATTTCTTTCCTGTTTCAGGTTTGCGTTCGCTTCTGTTAAATTATATTATATTTATCTTCCTGAGGGTTTTACTTTTAATTTGTTACCCATAGATGGTATGTATCTTATTCTTACAGTACAATAGATTATCATATTGTAGTGTTCTCTCTTTCAGTCTTTTGTGTTACTCTTTCATCGGCCTGTCTTTTATTCAGTACTTCTGGACAGAAACTTTGGAAAGCGTTCCATTTATTTTAGTCTGGGATAATTGCATCAATTATCTCATTAGGCTCTCATTGGATATTAATTTCTAGATTGTGCGTTAATTTTTGCCTTTGATCTTTCCATTTCTTACAGTAAAGCAGAGTGGGTTGCGCATCATCTTGTGTTTGACAGCTGTACCAGCAGTGATCCGTTTGGTATTCACCTATTTCTTTTTCGTATATTGGTTGAAGCAACCATGACCTGTAAGTATCTGTGTGGTATAAAAATTTACATACCCGTGCTTTCTTGTGACCCATTTCTCAATATCTCTAATCAGCCTTTTAGTCCAGATTCCTGTGTTAGATTCCTCTCATATATTTTGCCATTCTTTGATTGTATTCTCCTTAGTTAATTTGATTTCTTTTTCCAGGTCTTGTTCATATTTTCCTTTCCCTTGTGTAAGGCTAGATACGTAACTTTCTATTAATTTCTTATTGAATTATTCATCTGTGTATGCTTCTTCGTTATAACGAGGTTTGTGACATCTTAATTTATTATCGTTCCTTGTTACTCTGGCTAAATTTTTAATTTTACTATTTCTAGCATTATCCTTTTCTTTTATTTCATAAAGTTCTTTTCTTACTTTGATCTTTACCAAAATGGGTGGAAATCTTGCTAGTACACAGAAGGCGTTTAATGATTAATGATTAATTTAATTTTATTATAAGATTAATGATTTATTTTATTGATTGAAATAAATATTATTTTAGATAATTATGGACCTTATCTAACTTTACTAGTTACTTGCTTATTAACCTTTGATGTAAGTTTATTTCTTATTATCTATTAGGTTCTATCGTATAAATTACAAACTAATTTTCAATTTGTTGTTCGTTTGAAATCAAAATTCGACACCAACAAAATATTCTGCTATTTTGATATATATTTAATATATATTATCATTTTATTTTATTTTATTTTATTCAAAAAGTAGTTTAATTTAAATATTAATTTTGGAGATTAATGATAATTATCTATTTAATTTTTTTTGAAAATAAAATTATTATGTATTTTGTATAATAAAATATTTTGTGGTTAATTAGTTAAAATTATTATATGATATTTTAAATTTACAAGATTTATGTTTTAGATTAAACTATTTAACTAAAACAATGATTTTATTTTATTGCTTATTCACTTATTTTAATTTTATTAAATTTTATGTTGATTTTCGTTTTTAAGAGTGATTTATTGATAATATTGATTAGTATACAATTTTTTGTAATTTCTATGCTATCAATAATCTTTATGTTTGAAATTTATTCTAATGAATGAATTTTCATATATTTTATAGTATTTTCTGTGTGCGATAGAGTTATTGGTTTGAGAATTTTAGTTAATTGTACTTATTTTTATGGGAATCAAAGAATTTCAATATTAAATTTAACATGATAAAAGCTTTTTTAATAATTTTGATATTATTTTTTCTTTATAATTTAAATAAATTTTTAAAATTTACATTTTTATTTTGATGTTTATTAGATTTATATTATTATTCAATTTTAGAAATGAAATATATTGAAACACAATTAGGTTTAATTTTGGCTTTAATTTTTTTTCATTTATATTAGTTATTTTAAATTTATGAATTTTTAATTTGATTTTGTTAATAAATTTATCTAGAATTTGTTTTAATTTAAATTTGATTTTGTTGATTGTTTTATATTTTACATTTTTAACAATAAATTTTTTAATATTTTATTTCTTTTTTGAGGTAAGGTTAATTATTATATGTTTAATTATTGTAAAATGAGGGACAGGTAACATACGATTATTAGCTGGTTATTATCTGATGTTTTATACAATATTTTTTTCATTTCCCTTACTGGTTTTTTTATTAATTATTATTTATTTGAATAATTTAGCGCTAATAAATTTAATAGAAATAATAGATTATAATTTAAATATTTTTATATTTATTTATATATTAAGTTCATTTTTAGTGAAAATTCCTATATTTATATTACATGGATGATTATTAAAAGCTCATGTTGAAGCCCCTGTGTTTGGATCAATAATTTTAGCAGCTATTTTATTAAAATTAGGAACATATGGTTTATTGCGATTTATATATATTTTTTATTCTAATTTTTATTTTGTAAATTTGGTAATTTTAGTATTTAGATTAATTGGGGGGTTAATTGTTTCAATTTTATGTTTACGTCAAATTGATATAAAGATTTTGGTAGCTTATTCTTCAGTAATTCATATAAGAATTTTATTAAGATCTATAATAACTGAAATACTTTTAGGATTTGTAGGTAGTTATATTATTATAATTGCTCATGGATTATGTTCTTCGGGTTTATTTTATTCAGTAAATTTGTGTTATAAATCTTCAGGGAGACGGATTATATTTTTAAATAAGGGGATAATAGCGTTAATGCCTCCAATATCTATATTTTGATTTATATTTTGTACATCTAATATATC
Source organism: Calliopsis andreniformis (assembly GCF_051401765.1). Lineage (NCBI taxonomy): Eukaryota > Metazoa > Arthropoda > Insecta > Hymenoptera > Andrenidae > Calliopsis > Calliopsis andreniformis. The sequence continues at coordinate 173,244 of NW_027480685.1, forward strand.
TGCTCCTGTTTCATTAAACTTAGTTGGTGAGGTATTTTTGTTAATAATTATTTATTTATGATTCAAATATTTGATTTATTTATTAATTTTTTATTGTTTTCTTAGATTTTGTTATTCATTATATTTATATATTTATGTTCAACATGGAAAAATAAATTTCTTTTTAAAGATTTTTAATGCTAATATTTTAGATTATTATATTTTATTGATGCATTGAATTCCCCTAAATTTTATATTTTTAAATTTAATTATTTTTTCATATTAATTTTAAATATATTTTATTTAAATAGTTTAATTAAAATATTGACTTGTGGTGTCAATGATATATGTATTTATATTTTAAATTATCATAAAAATGTTTTTAATTAGTTTATTCATACTATTTTCTGGAATACTATATCTATTTTTACGCCTATATTTATATACATCTAAATATGTAATTATTTTAGAATGGGATTTAATAAATTTGTTTTGTATAAAATTTAGAATAATTATTTATTTGGATTTTATTAGATTAATATTTATCGGAGTTGTTTCTATTATTTCCTCATGCGTAATAATTTACAGAATTGAATATATAAGGTCAGATAAAACAATTTGTCGGTTTTTTTATTTATTAATTTTATTTATTCTATCAATATGTTTAATAATTTTAAGTCCCAGAGTTTTATCAATTTTATTAGGATGGGATGGGCTAGGTTTAATTTCTTTTGGTTTAATTATTTATTATCAAAGATATAGAGCTTTTAATTCTGGAGTTTTAACAATTGTATGTAATCGGGTTGGAGATATTGGATTTTTAATATTGATTGTTTCAAATTCCGCAAATGGGTCGTGAAATTTAATATTTTATGAAATAGAGAGATTTATAATATTTTTCATATTTTTAAGCGCTTTAACTAAAAGAGCTCAAATACCCTTTTCTTTATGGTTACCTGCAGCTATAATAGCTCCAACCCCTATTTCTACTTTAGTTCATTCTTCAACCTTAGTTACTGCAGGGGTTTATTTATTAATCCATTATTACAGTTTAGTGTTTACAATAAATAATAACGTTATTTTATTTATCTCAATCTTTACTATATTTATGGCTAGTTCTATTGCTAATTTTGAATATGATTTAAAGAAAATTATTGCCCTATCAACTTTAAGTCAGTTAGGATTAATAATAAGAATTTTATCTGTAGGGTTAGTGGATTTAGCCTTCTTTCATTTAGTTATTCATGCTTTATTTAAATCAATAATATTTATATGTGCAAGAAGATTTATTCATAGATCTAATAATAACCAAGATATTCGAAATTTTAATTCTATGAGAATTTTAATACCTTTAAATGGTATAGTTCTATTAATTGGAAAATTAAGTCTATGCGGGTGTTTCTTTTTGTCAGGTTTTCTCTCTAAGGATATAATTATTGAATATTTCTTTATTAATAGAGATATTAGAATTACAATATTTTGTATATTTTATATATCTATGGTGTTTACACTAAGATACTCATTTCGTTTAGTTTTATGAATCTTTTATCCTTTTGAATTTAAAAATGTTACCTACAGAGTATATTATGAATCTTTATACATTAATTTATGTATTTCCTTTTTGTTTATTATAGTTATTTTTATGGGAATACTTATTTTTTATCTAATCTTTAAAGTTTACATTATCTTATTGAATTTTTATGATAAAATATTTATTTTATTTATTTATTTATTACGGATTTATTTTGGTTATTTATTATTTTATTATCCTAATAAACACCCCCCAAAATTTTTATTTAATAAATTTATCTTTTTCCTGAAAGGAATATATTTTTTATCATATTTTTATAAGATTAGGTATACTTTTTTACTTAAATCGATGTATAAAATTAATAATGAAATTGAAAAGGGTCTTTCCGAATCAATTTTGACATTTTGAATGAAAACATTTACAAATTACTTAGTAAAATTTATCAAGTGATTAATTATATATGACACTCTGATGTTTATCCTAAAGCCAAATAAAACTCAACACGAACAACAAACCGCTGATTATTTAATGATACTTATATTTTATATATATTTATCAATATTTATCCTCGTTTATTCATTATTTCTGTTGTTGTATTAAACTTACACCACTTACTGAACGAAAGAATATAATTTATTGTATTATTACTTATTATTGTATATTGCATTAACTGTAAATAATAGTCAGTTGGAAAGGCGTGCAGACATCTCTTCTAAAAATCGAAAATTAAAAACTTTTTAATAGGAACCAGATATTCAACGATGTTCTTTTAATTTCACTTTTCTTAAAACATCAATTTTGATGTATATATATTCAACTTATTCTTTTCAATATGTTTTAATACATTAATAGAGTTTTATTTATTTGCTTAGTATGTACTATTTCACAAGATTTAAGGTTTTACTGGTAGTATTTGAAGAGTACGTTTTGTTATGTTTTCTTATTAATATTATTCAAGATTATCTATTATTATTATTTCAAAATGTAATACTTTATTTTATAATGAATACAAAAATTATGTTTTTGTTATGTTTTATTTAAAATTAATTTCATTTTAGAAAGTGGGATGACATGACTATTGGCGAACCACCCATTATAATAAAAAAAGGGTAACGCGCCATGATAAATACCCCTAGGGTGGTGAGGAAATCTTTCACAATTACAATACAATATATCCTCTAACACGATTTTATAATTAACTGCATAATTGTTCCTTTCAATATCTAATTATGCTAATCTCTTTAGCCTGTTTCACCTGTTCACATAACCTATTTGGCTCCGTACCAATAATTTTGTCTATTCCACGTCTCTCTATTAACTTATACATACCTTTATGAATTTTTAAATTCTTCAGTTTGATTCAAAGATAGTTTTATCTTGTTTCACACTTATATTTTCTTGAAATCTCTGTAAATATTTCAAATATAATGCACCACAACACCAAACACTTTCCTAATTTTATTAAATCTAATACTATATATGAGTGCATTCCTTGAAATGTTCTTTCACGAATTACATCTCGTCATCATTGTGCTATAGTAAATAATATAGTAATTAATGATATAAATAGAATTCAATTAATTTTAAATTGAAAAATTATAATAGCTCTTATTAATAAATTTATTAAATTAATAGATAATATTATTGGTCAAGGCCTGGGTGTTACTAGATGAAATGGATGATTTTTCATTTGTTTTAGTGTTTATTTAAGATAAACAATTTTTTTTTAATTTAATGATTTTAATGATTAGATTCATTAAAGTATAGAAGTCTAAGAATGGAAATTACATACGATTGAATAAATAAAACTGAGATTTCTAGAATAAATAATATATTTTGAATAATGATTATAAATGGAATAATAATTAATCAGGAACTTTCTATTGACGATCCTAGTAAAGTTAAAAGTAAATATCCTGCTAATATATTAGCTGTTAGTCGAATTGATAATGCTCATGGACGAATAATGTTTCTGATTGTTTCAATTAATACTATAAAATTTATTAATATTAAAGGTGTATTTAGTGGTACTAAATGAATTAATATCTTTTCTGAATTTATAGTTCAACCGTAAAATATATATGTTAATCATATTGATATTGTTAATGATAAATTAATTGATAAGTGACTTGTAGGAGTGAAAGTATATGGTATTAATCCTATTAAATTATAAAGTATAATTATTATTAGTATTCTTAAGAAAATAATTATATTAAATATATATTTGTAACTAATTAGTAATTTAAATTCATTGTAAATTATTATTATAAGTTTAATTCATAATATATTTAAACGAGAGAGAATAAATCAATATATTATTGGTATCATTATTAATGGTAGTAATAAACTAATTCAATTTATTATAAGTATAATATATGTAGATGGGTCGAAAATTGATAATAGGTTTATCATATTCACTTTCATAAATTTTTATTCTTATTTTTTAATATTTTCTTTTTATTTTTATATGGAGAAAAATTAATAAATAAATAATGAAGATTAATGATTATAATGTAAATAATTCTTAATGTGAAAAATAGAAGAATTGATCATAATATTGGTTTTATCTGTGGTATAAAAAAATATTTAAATATTGGCCATTAGAAGTATATCGAATTTATACTATAATATGGTTTAAGAGACCAATTCTTTCATTTCAGACATCTAATGATTAAATTATTATTGTTAAATAAAATATAAATAAAAAATATTAAAAAATTAATAATTTTAAATTGACAATTTAATGTTATATGTTTAACTAATTTTTTATCTTAGGATTTTATAAAGTTATTATTCTAAGTAATCAATTTCCAAAATCATTTATTGATGTTGATTCTACTACGATAGGTATAAATCTATGATTTGTTCCACAAATTTCTGAACATTGGCCAAAAAATAATCCTGGTCGGTATGTAAATAATATTATTTGATTAAGTCGTCCTGGAGTTGCATCTATTTTTATTCCTAAGGATGGAATTGTTCATGAGTGAATTACATCAACAGATGTTGTAATTAAAGGAATTGGGGTTTTAAATGGAATAATAATTCGATTATCTACATCTAATAGTCGAAATAATCTTAAATTTGAATAATCATTGATTATAAAAGAATCATAATTTAAATAAAATTCTGGATATTCATATCTTCAATATCATTGATGACCAATAGCTTTAATTGTAAAATATGAGAATGTCCATATTTCATCAACAAAATAAAGAGTTTTTAATGATGGAAATGCAATAATTATTAATACAATTATTGGAAAAATAGTTCAAATAATTTCAATTAAATTATTTTCTAATAAAAATCGATTTCTAAATTTTCTTAAAATGATATTTATTATTATAAATAATGTTATCGAAATAATTATTGATAATATTATATATAGTAATATTATAAAATACAACTAAATTATCAGCAAAAGGAGAGTTAGGATCTTGAAGTGAAAATATATTTCATGTAGCAATTCTTAATAAATGAAATATATCTTTATATATGAAGCTTAAATTCATCGCACTAATCTGCCATATTAAATTTAATTTTTAATTTATAAATTTTATAAGTTTAAAATTAAATTTTATTTTTTTTATTTTCTTTTTTAAAAATCAAAGGAATTTCATTAAATGAGTGTTCAAATGGGGGATAGTTTTGTAATCATTCGAGTGAATTTTGAAAATATATAAGTAAAATTAATCGTTTTACTATAAATCTTTCTAATATAATAAAAATAAATATTATTATTCTATTAATTGAAATTAATGATCCTAGTGAAGGTAAAAAATTTCAACAGTAATACGCGTCAGGGTAATCTGAATATCGTCGTGGTATTCCTATTAATCCTAAAAAATGTTGAGGGAAGAATGTTATATTTACTCCAATAAATATAAAATAAAATTGAATTTTAAGAAATTTTTTGTTTAGTGTTAAGCCAGTAATTAAAGGATATCAGTGAAATAATCTTGCAATAATTCTAAATACTGCTCCTATTGAAAGTACATAATGAAAATGTCCTACAACATAGTATGTATCATGAAGTAAAATATGAATAGATGAATTTGATAATATAATTCCTGTTAATCCTCCTATTGTAAACAAAAAAATAAATCCCATAGATCATAAAGTTGTTGGATTTGCGTAAGCTTTTGATCCATGGAATGTTGCTAGTCATCTAAAAACTTTAATGCCAGTGGGAATGGCAGTAATTATAGTTGCTGATGTGAAATAAGCGCGAGTATCTACATCTATTCCAACAGTAAATATGTGATGTGCTCATACAATAAATCCTAGAAAACCAATTCCTAGTATTGCGTATACTATTCCTATGTTTCCAAATGTTGCTTTTTTACCTCTTTCGTTTAAAATAATATGTGAGATTAGTCCAAATCCTGGAAGAATTAGAATATAAACTTTTGGATGTCCAAAGAACCAAAATAAGTGTTGGTATAAAATTGGGTCACCCCCTCCTATAGGGTAAAAAAAGAAGAATTTAAATTTCGATCTGATAAAAGTATTGTAATTGCTCCAGCAAGAACAGGTAGTGATAGTAAAAGTAAAATTGCTGTAATTATAACTGATCATGGGAATAAAGGTATTTGATCATATTGTAGCGAATAATTTATTATATTGAAAATTGTCACTAAAAAATTAATAGCCCCTATGATTGATGATACTCCGGCGATATGAAGGGAAAAAATTGTTAGATCGGTAGATGATGATGGGTGGTATATAAATGATGATAATGGAGGGTAAATTGTTCATCCTGTGCCTGATCCTGAATTTAAATAATTTCTTATTAATAATGAAAAAATTGAAGGAGGTAGTAATCAAAATCTTATATTGTTTATTCGTGGAAATGCCATATCTGGAGCTCCAATCATTAAGGGAACTAATCAGTTCCCAAAATCTCCAATTATGAATGGTATAACCATAAAAAAAATTATAACAAAAGCATGAGACGTTACAATTGAATTATAAATCTGATCATTTTTAATTCATGCCCCTGTCTTCTTAATTCTAATCGAATAATAAATCTTATTGATGAACCAATTATTCCTGATCATATAGCGAATATAAAATATAATATGCCAATATTTTTATGATTAGTGGAGTATAATCATTTTTTCATTCACGAAGAAATTAAGATTTATAAAATTAAATTTATATTTTTAATTTTGAAGATTAATAGTTTAAAATTAACTTAAAATCTTTAAATAAAGTATTAGAGTATTATGTCTGATAAAAGGAATAAATTGTAAATTTATTTATGAAAATAAAATTTTCTAATACTATTAATATAATTTCTATAATTTAAACAAAATATTAAATTGCAAATTTAAAAATAAAATATAATTTTTCAGAAATTAGATTTTAAAGTAAATGTATATGATTCTAAATATAATTACTATAATAGTTATAATTAATAAAATTCACATATCTATATATTTGTATTTTAAGAATATATTTGAGTAATTTTTATTGAATAAATTATTATTAATAAAATTTAAATAATTTCAAATTATTAATAGTCTTGATATTACAATAACGATAGATAGGATAAGATTAAAACCATTAAGTTTAATTACTAAGTTCTCTAACACTAATCATTTTAAAGAAAATACTCCTATTGGTGGAATAAATATATATGTTAGTAATAAATAAGAAAATGTAAGTTTTGATTTATTGTTAAAGATTATTATTTCTATTTTATTTTCTAATTTTATATCTATGATTAAATAGATTATATTATATGATAATACTGAATATATGATGAAGTAAAGAATAAAAATATACAAATTTAAATATATTAATGTTATTATTAATGAAGTTTGATAAATTGAAGAAAATGATATTATTAGTATTAAAGAATTTTTATTTAATATTAATAGAGGTGATACAATTAAATTTAGAGTAATTATAATTAATAATTCTTTTATCGGGATTGAATTTATTAAAAGAATAAAAGGAATTAATTTTATGAATGTTATTAATAAGAATGCATTTATGAAATTAATTGATTTAAATATAAAATTAAATCAAGCATTAAATGGAATAATCCCTAATTTTAATGAAGTTCCCATTATTATTAGGATTGATGAGTATACATTAAAATTATTAAATAAAATTCCCGTTAAAATTAGAGATCTTCTAATAAATGAAATAAAAAAATAAAGAACTCTAATTTTCATATTTTTTGAAATAGCTAATGATGATAAAAAAATTAAGTTAGTAATTTCTATAATTAGTCAAATGAAAAATATATTGTTTAATATGAGAGAAAATACTGATAAAAAGATAATTATTATAGATGAAAAATAAGAATAAAAATTTTTTATCATGATTAATTTTTTGTTAAATCTTTATATTTTAGTGTATGAGCATATAAATTTTTAAAGTTTATGGAATTAAAATTATTACTAAATTACTATTACACTAAATACAATCATTATTCTGCCATCCGCTGTATCGGTATCTATCATAAGATCGAAAAACTGCTTACTTGTTCTCAATTTTATGCTTCTCAAATGGATTTCTGCGGCCCTAATTGTCCGATCTGGTTGAGTAGCGTCTCTAACTGAAGCCTAGGTTGTGCGGAACGTAAATATAAACATTATTTTGCTTTCCATTGCATCTGAACCTATCCTATGATCGAAAAACTTCAAATTCATTCCGAATTTTGTGCTTCTGGAGTCAATTTCAGCGGCCCTACTTGTCCGATATGGCTGAGCAGCGGCTCAAACTGCAGCCTGGGTTGTGCGGAACGTAAGTATAAACATTACTTTGCCTTTTATTGCGTCCAAACCTGCCATAGAATGGAAAAACTGCTTATTTATTCTCAATCTTATGATTCTCATGTCGATTTCAGCGGCCCTAATTGTCCGATCTGGTTGAGCAGCGCCTCTAACGGAAGCCTAGGGTGTCAGGAACGTAAATATAACCCTTCTTTTGCTGTCCACTGCATCTGACCCTATCCTAGGATCGAAAAACTGCAAATTCATTCTGAATTTTTTGCTTCTGAAGTCGATTTCTGCGGCCCCAATTGTCCAATTTGGTTGTCCAGCGTCTGAAACTGAAGACTGGGTTGTGCGGTGTTAGGTTATCCATCTAGTCGACCTGTCATTTGTTTGGATTCTGTTATAATGATTTACTAGATTCGTTATTTATGGTTTTTAGCTTTGACAGCGTCTTCAAAGTTTATGCATTTCTTGGTACGTTATTATTTAATTTCACGGTTTACTATTATTTATATTTTAGTTAATTTAGTTGCATTGCTTCCAAAACTCTTCGCACCTCTTTAGATTACATTCACTAGTAAGGACTCTTATTGTACTAATATTGTTGTAATACAATATATCACGTTTATTGTTTTACAATCTCTCTATTTTTAATTAAGTGGAAATTATTATCTATATTTTAATTAGGTTAATATTTCTTTCCTGTTTCAGGTTTGCGTTCGCTTCTGTTAAATTATATTATATTTATCTTCCTGAGGGTTTTACTTTTAATTTGTTACCCATAGATGGTATGTATCTTATTCTTACAGTACAATAGATTATCATATTGTAGTGTTCTCTCTTTCAGTCTTTTGTGTTACTCTTTCATCGGCCTGTCTTTTATTCAGTACTTCTGGACAGAAACTTTGGAAAGCGTTCCATTTATTTTAGTCTGGGATAATTGCATCAATTATCTCATTAGGCTCTCATTGGATATTAATTTCTAGATTGTGCGTTAATTTTTGCCTTTGATCTTTCCATTTCTTACAGTAAAGCAGAGTGGGTTGCGCATCATCTTGTGTTTGACAGCTGTACCAGCAGTGATCCGTTTGGTATTCACCTATTTCTTTTTCGTATATTGGTTGAAGCAACCATGACCTGTAAGTATCTGTGTGGTATAAAAATTTACATACCCGTGCTTTCTTGTGACCCATTTCTCAATATCTCTAATCAGCCTTTTAGTCCAGATTCCTGTGTTAGATTCCTCTCATATATTTTGCCATTCTTTGATTGTATTCTCCTTAGTTAATTTGATTTCTTTTTCCAGGTCTTGTTCATATTTTCCTTTCCCTTGTGTAAGGCTAGATACGTAACTTTCTATTAATTTCTTATTGAATTATTCATCTGTGTATGCTTCTTCGTTATAACGAGGTTTGTGACATCTTAATTTATTATCGTTCCTTGTTACTCTGGCTAAATTTTTAATTTTACTATTTCTAGCATTATCCTTTTCTTTTATTTCATAAAGTTCTTTTCTTACTTTGATCTTTACCAAAATGGGTGGAAATCTTGCTAGTACACAGAAGGCGTTTAATGATTAATGATTAATTTAATTTTATTATAAGATTAATGATTTATTTTATTGATTGAAATAAATATTATTTTAGATAATTATGGACCTTATCTAACTTTACTAGTTACTTCCTTATTAACCTTTGATGTAAGTTTATTTCTTATTATCTATTAGGTTCTATCGTATAAATTACAAACTAATTTTCAATTTGTTGTTCGTTTGAAATCAAAATTCGACACCAACAAAATATTCTGCTATTTTGATATATATTTAATATATATTATCATTTTATTTTATTTTATTTTATTCAAAAAGTAGTTTAATTTAAATATTAATTTTGGAGATTAATGATAATTATCTATTTAATTTTTTTTGAAAATAAAATTATTATGTATTTTGTATAATAAAATATTTTGTGGTTAATTAGTTAAAATTATTATATGATATTTTAAATTTACAAGATTTATGTTTTAGATTAAACTATTTAACTAAAATAATGATTTTATTTTATTGCTTATTCACTTATTTTAATTTTATTAAATTTTATGTTGATTTTCGTTTTTAAGAGTGATTTATTGATAATATTGATTAGTATACAATTTTTTGTAATTTCTATACTATCAATAATCTTTATGTTTGAAATTTATTCTAATGAATGAATTTTCATATATTTTATAGTATTTTCTGTGTGCGATAGAGTTATTGGTTTGAGAATTTTAGTTAATTGTACTTATTTTTATGGGAATCAAAGAATTTCAATATTAAATTTAACATGATAAAAGCTTTTTTAATAATTTTGATATTATTTTTTCTTTATAATTTAAATAAATTTTTAAAATTTACATTTTTATTTTGATGTTTATTAGATTTATATTATTATTCAATTTTAGAAATGAAATATATTGAAACACAATTAGGTTTAATTTTGGCTTTAATTTTTTTTCATTTATATTAGTTATTTTAAATTTATGAATTTTTAATTTGATTTTGTTAATAAATTTATCTAGAATTTGTTTTAATTTAAATTTGATTTTGTTGATTGTTTTATATTTTACATTTTTAACAATAAATTTTTTAATATTTTATTTCTTTTTTGAGGTAAGGTTAATTATTATATGTTTAATTATTGTAAAATGAGGGACAGGTAACATACGATTATTAGCTGGTTATTATCTGATGTTTTATACAATATTTTTTTCATTTCCCTTACTGGTTTTTTTATTAATTATTATTTATTTGAATAATTTAGCGCTAATAAATTTAATAGAAATAATAGATTATAATTTAAATATTTTTATATTTATTTATATATTAAGTTCATTTTTAGTGAAAATTCCTATATTTATATTACATGGATGATTATTAAAAGCTCATGTTGAAGCCCCTGTGTTTGGATCAATAATTTTAGCAGCTATTTTATTAAAATTAGGAACATATGGTTTATTGCGATTTATATATATTTTTTATTCTAATTTTTATTTTGTAAATTTGGTAATTTTAGTATTTAGATTAATTGGGGGGTTAATTGTTTCAATTTTATGTTTACGTCAAATTGATATAAAGATTTTGGTAGCTTATTCTTCAGTAATTCATATAAGAATTTTATTAAGATCTATAATAACTGAAATACTTTTAGGATTTGTAGGTAGTTATATTATTATAATTGCTCATGGATTATGTTCTTCGGGTTTATTTTATTCAGTAAATTTGTGTTATAAATCTTCAGGGAGACGGATTATATTTTTAAATAAGGGGATAATAGCGTTAATGCCTCCAATATCTATATTTTGATTTATATTTTGTACATCTAATATATCTGCTCCTGTTTCATTAAACTTAGTTGGTGAGGTATTTTTGTTAATAATTATTTATTTATGATTCAAATATTTGATTTATTTATTAATTTTTTATTGTTTTCTTAGATTTTGTTATTCATTATATTTATATATTTATGTTCAACATGGAAAAATAAATTTCTTTTTAAAGATTTTTAATGCTAATATTTTAGATTATTATATTTTATTGATGCATTGAATTCCCCTAAATTTTATATTTTTAAATTTAATTATTTTTTCATATTAATTTTAAATATATTTTATTTAAATAGTTTAATTAAAATATTGACTTGTGGTGTCAATGATATATGTATTTATATTTTAAATTATCATAAAAATGTTTTTAATTAGTTTATTCATACTATTTTCTGGAATACTATATCTATTTTTAGGCCTATATTTATATACATCTAAATATGTAATTATTTTAGAATGGGATTTAATAAATTTGTTTTGTATAAAATTTAGAATAATTATTTATTTGGATTTTATTAGATTAATATTTATCGGAGTTGTTTCTATTATTTCCTCATGCGTAATAATTTACAGAATTGAATATATAAGGTCAGATAAAACAATTTGTCGGTTTTTTTATTTATTAATTTTATTTATTCTATCAATATGTTTAATAATTTTAAGTCCCAGAGTTTTATCAATTTTATTAGGATGGGATGGGCTAGGTTTAATTTCTTTTGGTTTAATTATTTATTATCAAAGATATAGAGCTTTTAATTCTGGAGTTTTAACAATTGTATGTAATCGGGTTGGAGATATTGGATTTTTAATATTGATTGTTTCAAATTCCGCAAATGGGTCGTGAAATTTAATATTTTATGAAATAGATAGATTTATAATATTTTTCATATTTTTAAGCGCTTTAACTAAAAGAGCTCAAATACCCTTTTCTTTATGGTTACCTGCAGCTATAATAGCTCCAACCCCTATTTCTACTTTAGTTCATTCTTCAACCTTAGTTACTGCAGGGGTTTATTTATTAATCCATTATTACAGTTTAGTGTTTACAATAAATAATAACGTTATTTTATTTATCTCAATCTTTACTATATTTATGGCTAGTTCTATTGCTAATTTTGAATATGATTTAAAGAAAATTATTGCCCTATCAACTTTAAGTCAGTTAGGATTAATAATAAGAATTTTATCTGTAGAGTTAGTGGATTTAGCCTTCTTTCATTTAGTTATTCATGCTTTATTTAAATCAATAATATTTATATGTGCAAGAAGATTTATTCATAGATCTAATAATAACCAAGATATTCGAAATTTTAATTCTATGAGAATTTTAATACCTTTAAATGGTATAGTTCTATTAATTGGAAAATTAAGTCTATGCGGGTGTTTCTTTTTGTCAGGTTTTCTCTCTAAGGATATAATTATTGAATATTTCTTTATTAATAGAGATATTAGAATTACAATATTTTGTATATTTTATATATCTATGGTGTTTACACTAAGATACTCATTTCGTTTAGTTTTATGAATCTTTTATCCTTTTGAATTTAAAAATGTTACCTACAGAGTATATTATGAATCTTTATACATTAATTTATGTATTTCCTTTTTGTTTATTATAGTTATTTTTATGGGAATACTTATTTTTTATCTAATCTTTAAAGTTTACATTATCTTATTGAATTTTTATGATAAAATATTTATTTTATTTATTTATTTATTACGGATTTATTTTGGTTATTTATTATTTTATTATCCTAATAAACACCCCCAAAAATTTTTATTTAATAAATTTATCTTTTTCCTGAAAGGAATATATTTTTTATCATATTTTTATAAGATTAGGTATACTTTTTTACTTAAATCGATGTATAAAATTAATAATGAAATTGAAAAGGGTCTTTCCGAATCAATTTTGACATTTTGAATGAAAACATTTACAAATTACTTAGTAAAATTTATCAAGTGATTAATTATATATGACACTCTGATGTTTATCCTAAAGCCAAATAAAACTCAACACGAACAACAAACCGCTGATTATTTAATGATACTTATATTTTATATATATTTATCAATATTTATCCTCGTTTATTCATTATTTCTGTTGTTGTATTAAACTTACACCACTTACTGAACGAAAGAATATAATTTATTGTATTATTACTTATTATTGTATATTGCATTAACTGTAAATAATAGTCAGTTGGAAAGGCGTGCAGACATCTCTTCTAAAAATCGAAAATTAAAAACTTTTTAATAGGAACCAGATATTCAACGATGTTCTTTTAATTTCACTTTTCTTAAAACATCAATTTTGATGTATATATATTCAACTTATTCTTTTCAATATGTTTTAATACATTAATAGAGTTTTATTTATTTGCTTAGTATGTACTATTTCACAAGATTTAAGGTTTTACTGGTAGTATTTGAAGAGTACGTTTTGTTATGTTTTCTTATTAATATTATTCAAGATTATCTATTATTATTATTTCAAAATGTAATACTTTATTTTATAATGAATACAAAAATTATGTTTTTGTTATGTTTTATTTAAAATTAATTTCATTTTAGAAAGTGGGATGACATGACTATTGGCGAACCACCCATTATAATAAAAAAAGGGTAACGCGCCATGATAAATACCCCTAGGGTGGTGAGGAAATCTTTCACAATTACAATACAATATATCCTCTAACACGATTTTATAATTAACTGCATAATTGTTCCTTTCAATATCTAATTATGCTAATCTCTTTAGCCTGTTTCACCTGTTCACATAACCTATTTGGCTCCGTACCAATAATTTTGTCTATTCCACGTCTCTCTATTAACTTATACATACCTTTATGAATTTTTAAATTCTTCAGTTTGATTCAAAGATAGTTTTATCTTGTTTCACACTTATATTTTCTTGAAATCTCTGTAAATATTTCAAATATAATGCACCACAACACCAAACACTTTCCTAATTTTATTAAATCTAATATTATATATGAGTGCATTCCTTGAAATGTTCTTTCACGAATTACATCTCGTCATCATTGTGCTATAGTAAATAATATAGTAATTAATGATATAAATAGAATTCAATTAATTTTAAATTGAAAAATTATAATAGCTCTTATTAATAAATTTATTAAATTAATAGATAATATTATTGGTCAAGGCCTGGGTGTTACTAGATGAAATGGATGATTTTTCATTTGTTTTAGTGTTTATTTAAGATAAACAATTTTTTTTTAATTTAATGATTTTAATGATTAGATTCATTAAAGTATAGAAGTCTAAGAATGGAAATTACATACGATTGAATAAATAAAACTGAGATTTCTAGAATAAATAATATATTTTGAATAATGATTATAAATGGAATAATAATTAATCAGGAACTTTCTATTGACGATCCTAGTAAAGTTAAAAGTAAATATCCTGCTAATATATTAGCTGTTAGTCGAATTGATAATGCTCATGGACGAATAATGTTTCTGATTGTTTCAATTAATACTATAAAATTTATTAATATTAAAGGTGTATTTAGTGGTACTAAATGAATTAATATCTTTTCTGAATTTATAGTTCAACCGTAAAATATATATGTTAATCATATTGATATTGTTAATGATAAATTAATTGATAAGTGACTTGTAGGAGTGAAAGTATATGGTATTAATCCTATTAAATTATAAAGTATAATTATTATTAGTATTCTTAAGAAAATAATTATATTAAATATATATTTGTAACTAATTAGTAATTTAAATTCATTGTAAATTATTATTATAAGTTTAATTCATAATATATTTAAACGAGAGAGAATAAATCAATATATTATTGGTATCATTATTAATGGTAGTAATAAACTAATTCAATTTAATATAAGTATAATATATGTAGATGGGTCGAAAATTGATAATAGGTTTATCATATTCACTTTCATAAATTTTTATTCTTATTTTTTAATATTTTCTTTTTATTTTTATATGGAGAAAAATTAATAAATAAATAATGAAGATTAATGATTATAATGTAAATAATTCTTAATGTGAAAAATAGAAGAATTGATCATAATATTGGTTTTATCTGTGGTATAAAAAAATATTTAAATATTGGCCATTAGAAGTATATCGAATTTATACTATAATATGGTTTAAGAGACCAATTCTTTCATTTCAGACATCTAATGATTAAATTATTATTGTTAAATAAAATATAAATAAAAAATATTGAAAAATTAATAATTTTAAATTGACAATTTAATGTTATATGTTTAACTAATTTTTTATCTTAGGATTTTATAAAGTTATTATTCTAAGTAATCAATTTCCAAAATCATTTATTGATGTTGATTCTACTACGATAGGTATAAATCTATGATTTGTTCCACAAATTTCTGAACATTGGCCAAAAAATAATCCTGGTCGGTATGTAAATAATATTATTTGATTAAGTCGTCCTGGAGTTGCATCTATTTTTATTCCTAAGGATGGAATTGTTCATGAGTGAATTACATCAACAGATGTTGTAATTAAAGGAATTGGGGTTTTAAATGGAATAATAATTCGATTATCTACATCTAATAGTCGAAATAATCTTAAATTTGAATAATCATTGATTATAAAAGAATCATAATTTAAATAAAATTCTGGATATTCATATCTTCAATATCATTGATGACCAATAGCTTTAATTGTAAAATATGAGAATGTCCATATTTCATCAACAAAATAAAGAGTTTTTAATGATGGAAATGCAATAATTATTAATACAATTATTGGAAAAATAGTTCAAATAATTTCAATTAAATTATTTTCTAATAAAAATCGATTTCTAAATTTTCTTAAAATGATATTTATTATTATAAATAATGTTATCGAAATAATTATTGATAATATTATATATAGTAATATTATAAAATACAACTAAATTATCAGCAAAAGGAGAGTTAGGATCTTGAAGTGAAAATATATTTCATGTAGCAATTCTTAATAAATGAAATATATCTTTATATATGAAGCTTAAATTCATCGCACTAATCTGCCATATTAAATTTAATTTTTAATTTATAAATTTTATAAGTTTAAAATTAAATTTTATTTTTTTTATTTTCTTTTTTAAAAATCAAAGGAATTTCATTAAATGAGTGTTCAAATGGGGGATAGTTTTGTAATCATTCGAGTGAATTTTGAAAATATATAAGTAAAATTAATCGTTTTACTATAAATCTTTCTAATATAATAAAAATAAATATTATTATTCTATTAATTGAAATTAATGATCCTAGTGAAGGTAAAAAATTTCAACAGTAATACGCGTCAGGGTAATCTGAATATCGTCGTGGTATTCCTATTAATCCTAAAAAATGTTGAGGGAAGAATGTTATATTTACTCCAATAAATATAAAATAAAATTGAATTTTAAGAAATTTTTTGTTTAGTGTTAAGCCAGTAATTAAAGGATATCAGTGAAATAATCTTGCAATAATTCTAAATACTGCTCCTATTGAAAGTACATAATGAAAATGTCCTACAACATAGTATGTATCATGAAGTAAAATATGAATAGATGAATTTGATAATATAATTCCTGTTAATCCTCCTATTGTAAACAAAAAAATAAATCCCATAGATCATAAAGTTGTTGGATTTGCGTAAGCTTTTGATCCATGGAATGTTGCTAGTCATCTAAAAACTTTAATGCCAGTGGGAATGGCAGTAATTATAGTTGCTGATGTGAAATAAGCGCGAGTATCTACATCTATTCCAACAGTAAATATGTGATGTGCTCATACAATAAATCCTAGAAAACCAATTCCTAGTATTGCGTATACTATTCCTATGTTTCCAAATGTTGCTTTTTTACCTCTTTCGTTTAAAATAATATGTGAGATTAGTCCAAATCCTGGAAGAATTAGAATATAAACTTTTGGATGTCCAAAGAATCAAAATAAGTGTTGGTATAAAATTGGGTCACCCCCTCCTATAGGGTAAAAAAAGAAGAATTTAAATTTCGATCTGATAAAAGTATTGTAATTGCTCCAGCAAGAACAGGTAGTGATAGTAAAAGTAAAATTGCTGTAATTATAACTGATCATGGGAATAAAGGTATTTGATCATATTGTAGCGAATAATTTATTATATTGAAAATTGTCACTAAAAAATTAATAGCCCCTATGATTGATGATACTCCGGCGATATGAAGGGAAAAAATTGTTAGATCGGTAGATGATGATGGGTGGTATATAAATGATGATAATGGAGGGTAAATTGTTCATCCTGTGCCTGATCCTGAATTTAAATAATTTCTTATTAATAATGAAAAAATTGAAGGAGGTAGTAATCAAAATCTTATATTGTTTATTCGTGGAAATGCCATATCTGGAGCTCCAATCATTAAGGGAACTAATCAGTTCCCAAAATCTCCAATTATGAATGGTATAACCATAAAAAAAATTATAACAAAAGCATGAGACGTTACAATTGAATTATAAATCTGATCATTTTTAATTCATGCCCCTGTCTTCTTAATTCTAATCGAATAATAAATCTTATTGATGAACCAATTATTCCTGATCGTATAGCGAATATAAAATATAATATGCCAATATTTTTATGATTAGTGGAGTATAATCATTTTTTCATTCACGAAGAAATTAAGATTTATAAAATTAAATTTATATTTTTAATTTTGAAGATTAATAGTTTAAAATTAACTTAAAATCTTTAAATAAAGTATTAGAGTATTATGTCTGATAAAAGGAATAAATTGTAAATTTATTTATGAAAATAAAATTTTCTAATACTATTAATATAATTTCTATAATTTAAACAAAATATTAAATTGCAAATTTAAAAATAAAATATAATTTTTCAGAAATTAGATTTTAAAGTAAATGTATATGATTCTAAATATAATTACTATAATAGTTATAATTAATAAAATTCACATATCTATATATTTGTATTTTAAGAATATATTTGAGTAATTTTTATTGAATAAATTATTATTAATAAAATTTAAATAATTTCAAATTATTAATAGTCTTGATATTACAATAACGATAGATAGGATAAGATTAAAACCATTAAGTTTAATTACTAAGTTCTCTAACACTAATCATTTTAAAGAAAATACTCCTATTGGTGGAATAAATATATATGTTAGTAATAAATAAGAAAATGTAAGTTTTGATTTATTGTTAAAGATTATTATTTCTATTTTATTTTCTAATTTTATATCTATGATTAAATAGATTATATTATATGATAATACTGAATATATGATGAAGTAAAGAATAAAAATATACAAATTTAAATATATTAATGTTATTATTAATGAAGTTTGATAAATTGAAGAAAATGATATTATTAGTATTAAAGAATTTTTATTTAATATTAATAGAGGTGATACAATTAAATTTAGAGTAATTATAATTAATAATTCTTTTATCGGGATTGAATTTATTAAAAGAATAAAAGGAATTAATTTTATGAATGTTATTAATAAGAATGCATTTATGAAATTAATTGATTTAAATATAAAATTAAATCAAGCATTAAATGGAATAATCCCTAATTTTAATGAAGTTCCCATTATTATTAGGATTGATGAGTATACATTAAAATTATTAAATAAAATTCCCGTTAAAATTAGAGATCTTCTAATAAATGAAATAAAAAGATAAAGAACTCTAATTTTCATATTTTTTGAAATAGCTAATGATGATAAAAAAATTAAGTTAGTAATTTCTATAATTAGTCAAATGAAAAATATATTGTTTAATATGAGAGAAAATACTGATAAAAAGATAATTATTATAGATGAAAAATAAGAATAAAAATTTTTTATCATGATTAATTTTTTGTTAAATCTTTATATTTTAGTGTATGAGCATATAAATTTTTAAAGTTTATGGAATTAAAATTATTACTAAATTACTATTACACTAAATACAATCATTATTCTGCCATCCGCTGTATCGGTATCTATCATAAGATCGAAAAACTGCTTACTTGTTCTCAATTTTATGCTTCTCAAATGGATTTCTGCGGCCCTAATTGTCCGATCTGGTTGAGTAGCGTCTCTAACTGAAGCCTAGGTTGTGCGGAACGTAAATATAAACATTATTTTGCTTTCCATTGCATCTGAACCTATCCTATGATCGAAAAACTTCAAATTCATTCCGAATTTTGTGCTTCTGGAGTCAATTTCAGCGGCCCTACTTGTCCGATATGGCTGAGCAGCGGCTCAAACTGCAGCCTGGGTTGTGCGGAACGTAAGTATAAACATTACTTTGCCTTTTATTGCGTCCAAACCTGCCATAGAATGGAAAAACTGCTTATTTATTCTCAATCTTATGATTCTCATGTCGATTTCAGCGGCCCTAATTGTCCGATCTGGTTGAGCAGCGCCTCTAACGGAAGCCTAGGGTGTCAGGAACGTAAATATAACCCTTCTTTTGCTGTCCACTGCATCTGACCCTATCCTAGGATCGAAAAACTGCAAATTCATTCTGAATTTTTTGCTTCTGAAGTCGATTTCTGCGGCCCCAATTGTCCAATTTGGTTGTCCAGCGTCTGAAACTGAAGACTGGGTTGTGCGGTGTTAGGTTATCCATCTAGTCGACCTGTCATTTGTTTGGATTCTGTTATAATGATTTACTAGATTCGTTATTTATGGTTTTTAGCTTTGACAGCGTCTTCAAAGTTTATGCATTTCTTGGTACGTTATTATTTAATTTCACGGTTTACTATTATTTATATTTTAGTTAATTTAGTTGCATTGCTTCCAAAACTCTTCGCACCTCTTTAGATTACATTCACTAGTAAGGACTCTTATTGTACTAATATTGTTGTAATACAATATATCACGTTTATTGTTTTACAATCTCTCTATTTTTAATTAAGTGGAAATTATTATCTATATTTTAATTAGGTTAATATTTCTTTCCTGTTTCAGGTTTGCGTTCGCTTCTGTTAAATTATATTATATTTATCTTCCTGAGGGTTTTACTTTTAATTTGTTACCCATAGATGGTATGTATCTTATTCTTACAGTACAATAGATTATCATATTGTAGTGTTCTCTCTTTCAGTCTTTTGTGTTACTCTTTCATCGGCCTGTCTTTTATTCAGTACTTCTGGACAGAAACTTTGGAAAGCGTTCCATTTATTTTAGTCTGGGATAATTGCATCAATTATCTCATTAGGCTCTCATTGGATATTAATTTCTAGATTGTGCGTTAATTTTTGCCTTTGATCTTTCCATTTCTTACAGTAAAGCAGAGTGGGTTGCGCATCATCTTGTGTTTGACAGCTGTACCAGCAGTGATCCGTTTGGTATTCACCTATTTCTTTTTCGTATATTGGTTGAAGCAACCATGACCTGTAAGTATCTGTGTGGTATAAAAATTTACATACCCGTGCTTTCTTGTGACCCATTTCTCAATATCTCTAATCAGCCTTTTAGTCCAGATTCCTGTGTTAGATTCCTCTCATATATTTTGCCATTCTTTGATTGTATTCTCCTTAGTTAATTTGATTTCTTTTTCCAGGTCTTGTTCATATTTTCCTTTCCCTTGTGTAAGGCTAGATACGTAACTTTCTATTAATTTCTTATTGAATTATTCATCTGTGTATGCTTCTTCGTTATAACGAGGTTTGTGACATCTTAATTTATTATCGTTCCTTGTTACTCTGGCTAAATTTTTAATTTTACTATTTCTAGCATTATCCTTTTCTTTTATTTCATAAAGTTCTTTTCTTACTTTGATCTTTACCAAAATGGGTGGAAATCTTGCTAGTACACAGAAGGCGTTTAATGATTAATGATTAATTTAATTTTATTATAAGATTAATGATTTATTTTATTGATTGAAATAAATATTATTTTAGATAATTATGGACCTTATCTAACTTTACTAGTTACTTGCTTATTAACCTTTGATGTAAGTTTATTTCTTATTATCTATTAGGTTCTATCGTATAAATTACAAACTAATTTTCAATTTGTTGTTCGTTTGAAATCAAAATTCGACACCAACAAAATATTCTGCTATTTTGATATATATTTAATATATATTATCATTTTATTTTATTTTATTTTATTCAAAAAGTAGTTTAATTTAAATATTAATTTTGGAGATTAATGATAATTATCTATTTAATTTTTTTTGAAAATAAAATTATTATGTATTTTGTATAATAAAATATTTTGTGGTTAATTAGTTAAAATTATTATATGATATTTTAAATTTACAAGATTTATGTTTTAGATTAAACTATTTAACTAAAACAATGATTTTATTTTATTGCTTATTCACTTATTTTAATTTTATTAAATTTTATGTTGATTTTCGTTTTTAAGAGTGATTTATTGATAATATTGATTAGTATACAATTTTTTGTAATTTCTATACTATCAATAATCTTTATGTTTGAAATTTATTCTAATGAATGAATTTTCATATATTTTATAGTATTTTCTGTGTGCGATAGAGTTATTGGTTTGAGAATTTTAGTTAATTGTACTTATTTTTATGGGAATCAAAGAATTTCAATATTAAATTTAACATGATAAAAGCTTTTTTAATAATTTTGATATTATTTTTTCTTTATAATTTAAATAAATTTTTAAAATTTACATTTTTATTTTGATGTTTATTAGATTTATATTATTATTCAATTTTAGAAATGAAATATATTGAAACACAATTAGGTTTAATTTTGGCTTTAATTTTTTTTCATTTATATTAGTTATTTTAAATTTATGAATTTTTAATTTGATTTTGTTAATAAATTTATCTAGAATTTGTTTTAATTTAAATTTGATTTTGTTGATTGTTTTATATTTTACATTTTTAACAATAAATTTTTTAATATTTTATTTCTTTTTTGAGGTAAGGTTAATTATTATATGTTTAATTATTGTAAAATGAGGGACAGGTAACATACGATTATTAGCTGGTTATTATCTGATGTTTTATACAATATTTTTTTCATTTCCCTTACTGGTTTTTTTATTAATTATTATTTATTTGAATAATTTAGCGCTAATAAATTTAATAGAAATAATAGATTATAATTTAAATATTTTTATATTTATTTATATATTAAGTTCATTTTTAGTGAAAATTCCTATATTTATATTACATGGATGATTATTAAAAGCTCATGTTGAAGCCCCTGTGTTTGGATCAATAATTTTAGCAGCTATTTTATTAAAATTAGGAACATATGGTTTATTGCGATTTATATATATTTTTTATTCTAATTTTTATTTTGTAAATTTGGTAATTTTAGTATTTAGATTAATTGGGGGGTTAATTGTTTCAATTTTATGTTTACGTCAAATTGATATAAAGATTTTGGTAGCTTATTCTTCAGTAATTCATATAAGAATTTTATTAAGATCTATAATAACTGAAATACTTTTAGGATTTGTAGGTAGTTATATTATTATAATTGCTCATGGATTATGTTCTTCGGGTTTATTTTATTCAGTAAATTTGTGTTATAAATCTTCAGGGAGACGGATTATATTTTTAAATAAGGGGATAATAGCGTTAATGCCTCCAATATCTATATTTTGATTTATATTTTGTACATCTAATATATCTGCTCCTGTTTCATTAAACTTAGTTGGTGAGGTATTTTTGTTAATAATTATTTATTTATGATTCAAATATTTGATTTATTTATTAATTTTTTATTGTTTTCTTAGATTTTGTTATTCATTATATTTATATATTTATGTTCAACATGGAAAAATAAATTTCTTTTTAAAGATTTTTAATGCTAATATTTTAGATTATTATATTTTATTGATGCATTGAATTCCCCTAAATTTTATATTTTTAAATTTAATTATTTTTTCATATTAATTTTAAATATATTTTATTTAAATAGTTTAATTAAAATATTGACTTGTGGTGTCAATGATATATGTATTTATATTTTAAATTATCATAAAAATGTTTTTAATTAGTTTATTCATACTATTTTCTGGAATACTATATCTATTTTTACGCCTATATTTATATACATCTAAATATGTAATTATTTTAGAATGGGATTTAATAAATTTGTTTTGTATAAAATTTAGAATAATTATTTATTTGGATTTTATTAGATTAATATTTATCGGAGTTGTTTCTATTATTTCCTCATGCGTAATAATTTACAGAATTGAATATATAAGGTCAGATAAAACAATTTGTCGGTTTTTTTATTTATTAATTTTATTTATTCTATCAATATGTTTAATAATTTTAAGTCCCAGAGTTTTATCAATTTTATTAGGATGGGATGGGCTAGGTTTAATTTCTTTTGGTTTAATTATTTATTATCAAAGATATAGAGCTTTTAATTCTGGAGTTTTAACAATTGTATGTAATCGGGTTGGAGATATTGGATTTTTAATATTGATTGTTTCAAATTCCGCAAATGGGTCGTGAAATTTAATATTTTATGAAATAGAGAGATTTATAATATTTTTCATATTTTTAAGCGCTTTAACTAAAAGAGCTCAAATACCCTTTTCTTTATGGTTACCTGCAGCTATAATAGCTCCAACCCCTATTTCTACTTTAGTTCATTCTTCAACCTTAGTTACTGCAGGGGTTTATTTATTAATCCATTATTACAGTTTAGTGTTTACAATAAATAATAACGTTATTTTATTTATCTCAATCTTTACTATATTTATGGCTAGTTCTATTGCTAATTTTGAATATGATTTAAAGAAAATTATTGCCCTATCAACTTTAAGTCAGTTAGGATTAATAATAAGAATTTTATCTGTAGGGTTAGTGGATTTAGCCTTCTTTCATTTAGTTATTCATGCTTTATTTAAATCAATAATATTTATATGTGCAAGAAGATTTATTCATAGATCTAATAATAACCAAGATATTCGAAATTTTAATTCTATGAGAATTTTAATACCTTTAAATGGTATAGTTCTATTAATTGGAAAATTAAGTCTATGCGGGTGTTTCTTTTTGTCAGGTTTTCTCTCTAAGGATATAATTATTGAATATTTCTTTATTAATAGAGATATTAGAATTACAATATTTTGTATATTTTATATATCTATGGTGTTTACACTAAGATACTCATTTCGTTTAGTTTTATGAATCTTTTATCCTTTTGAATTTAAAAATGTTACCTACAGAGTATATTATGAATCTTTATACATTAATTTATGTATTTCCTTTTTGTTTATTATAGTTATTTTTATGGGAATACTTATTTTTTATCTAATCTTTAAAGTTTACATTATCTTATTGAATTTTTATGATAAAATATTTATTTTATTTATTTATTTATTACGGATTTATTTTGGTTATTTATTATTTTATTATCCTAATAAACACCCCCAAAAATTTTTATTTAATAAATTTATCTTTTTCCTGAAAGGAATATATTTTTTATCATATTTTTATAAGATTAGGTATACTTTTTTACTTAAATCGATGTATAAAATTAATAATGAAATTGAAAAGGGTCTTTCCGAATCAATTTTGACATTTTGAATGAAAACATTTACAAATTACTTAGTAAAATTTATCAAGTGATTAATTATATATGACACTCTGATGTTTATCCTAAAGCCAAATAAAACTCAACACGAACAACAAACCGCTGATTATTTAATGATACTTATATTTTATATATATTTATCAATATTTATCCTCGTTTATTCATTATTTCTGTTGTTGTATTAAACTTACACCACTTACTGAACGAAAGAATATAATTTATTGTATTATTACTTATTATTGTATATTGCATTAACTGTAAATAATAGTCAGTTGGAAAGGCGTGCAGACATCTCTTCTAAAAATCGAAAATTAAAAACTTTTTAATAGGAACCAGATATTCAACGATGTTCTTTTAATTTCACTTTTCTTAAAACATCAATTTTGATGTATATATATTCAACTTATTCTTTTCAATATGTTTTAATACATTAATAGAGTTTTATTTATTTGCTTAGTATGTACTATTT
This sequence comes from Calliopsis andreniformis, assembly GCF_051401765.1. NCBI lineage: Eukaryota > Metazoa > Arthropoda > Insecta > Hymenoptera > Andrenidae > Calliopsis > Calliopsis andreniformis. The sequence continues at coordinate 198,858 of NW_027480685.1, forward strand.
CACAAGATTTAAGGTTTTACTGGTAGTATTTGAAGAGTACGTTTTGTTATGTTTTCTTATTAATATTATTCAAGATTATCTATTATTATTATTTCAAAATGTAATACTTTATTTTATAATGAATACAAAAATTATGTTTTTGTTATGTTTTATTTAAAATTAATTTCATTTTAGAAAGTGGGATGACATGACTATTGGCGAACCACCCATTATAATAAAAAAAGGGTAACGCGCCATGATAAATACCCCTAGGGTGGTGAGGAAATCTTTCACAATTACAATACAATATATCCTCTAACACGATTTTATAATTAACTGCATAATTGTTCCTTTCAATATCTAATTATGCTAATCTCTTTAGCCTGTTTCACCTGTTCACATAACCTATTTGGCTCCGTACCAATAATTTTGTCTATTCCACGTCTCTCTATTAACTTATACATACCTTTATGAATTTTTAAATTCTTCAGTTTGATTCAAAGATAGTTTTATCTTGTTTCACACTTATATTTTCTTGAAATCTCTGTAAATATTTCAAATATAATGCACCACAACACCAAACACTTTCCTAATTTTATTAAATCTAATACTATATATGAGTGCATTCCTTGAAATGTTCTTTCACGAATTACATCTCGTCATCATTGTGCTATAGTAAATAATATAGTAATTAATGATATAAATAGAATTCAATTAATTTTAAATTGAAAAATTATAATAGCTCTTATTAATAAATTTATTAAATTAATAGATAATATTATTGGTCAAGGCCTGGGTGTTACTAGATGAAATGGATGATTTTTCATTTGTTTTAGTGTTTATTTAAGATAAACAATTTTTTTTTAATTTAATGATTTTAATGATTAGATTCATTAAAGTATAGAAGTCTAAGAATGGAAATTACATACGATTGAATAAATAAAACTGAGATTTCTAGAATAAATAATATATTTTGAATAATGATTATAAATGGAATAATAATTAATCAGGAACTTTCTATTGACGATCCTAGTAAAGTTAAAAGTAAATATCCTGCTAATATATTAGCTGTTAGTCGAATTGATAATGCTCATGGACGAATAATGTTTCTGATTGTTTCAATTAATACTATAAAATTTATTAATATTAAAGGTGTATTTAGTGGTACTAAATGAATTAATATCTTTTCTGAATTTATAGTTCAACCGTAAAATATATATGTTAATCATATTGATATTGTTAATGATAAATTAATTGATAAGTGACTTGTAGGAGTGAAAGTATATGGTATTAATCCTATTAAATTATAAAGTATAATTATTATTAGTATTCTTAAGAAAATAATTATATTAAATATATATTTGTAACTAATTAGTAATTTAAATTCATTGTAAATTATTATTATAAGTTTAATTCATAATATATTTAAACGAGAGAGAATAAATCAATATATTATTGGTATCATTATTAATGGTAGTAATAAACTAATTCAATTTAATATAAGTATAATATATGTAGATGGGTCGAAAATTGATAATAGGTTTATCATATTCACTTTCATAAATTTTTATTCTTATTTTTTAATATTTTCTTTTTATTTTTATATGGAGAAAAATTAATAAATAAATAATGAAGATTAATGATTATAATGTAAATAATTCTTAATGTGAAAAATAGAAGAATTGATCATAATATTGGTTTTATCTGTGGTATAAAAAAATATTTAAATATTGGCCATTAGAAGTATATCGAATTTATACTATAATATGGTTTAAGAGACCAATTCTTTCATTTCAGACATCTAATGATTAAATTATTATTGTTAAATAAAATATAAATAAAAAATATTGAAAAATTAATAATTTTAAATTGACAATTTAATGTTATATGTTTAACTAATTTTTTATCTTAGGATTTTATAAAGTTATTATTCTAAGTAATCAATTTCCAAAATCATTTATTGATGTTGATTCTACTACGATAGGTATAAATCTATGATTTGTTCCACAAATTTCTGAACATTGGCCAAAAAATAATCCTGGTCGGTATGTAAATAATATTATTTGATTAAGTCGTCCTGGAGTTGCATCTATTTTTATTCCTAAGGATGGAATTGTTCATGAGTGAATTACATCAACAGATGTTGTAATTAAAGGAATTGGGGTTTTAAATGGAATAATAATTCGATTATCTACATCTAATAGTCGAAATAATCTTAAATTTGAATAATCATTGATTATAAAAGAATCATAATTTAAATAAAATTCTGGATATTCATATCTTCAATATCATTGATGACCAATAGCTTTAATTGTAAAATATGAGAATGTCCATATTTCATCAACAAAATAAAGAGTTTTTAATGATGGAAATGCAATAATTATTAATACAATTATTGGAAAAATAGTTCAAATAATTTCAATTAAATTATTTTCTAATAAAAATCGATTTCTAAATTTTCTTAAAATGATATTTATTATTATAAATAATGTTATCGAAATAATTATTGATAATATTATATATAGTAATATTATAAAATACAACTAAATTATCAGCAAAAGGAGAGTTAGGATCTTGAAGTGAAAATATATTTCATGTAGCAATTCTTAATAAATGAAATATATCTTTATATATGAAGCTTAAATTCATCGCACTAATCTGCCATATTAAATTTAATTTTTAATTTATAAATTTTATAAGTTTAAAATTAAATTTTATTTTTTTTATTTTCTTTTTTAAAAATCAAAGGAATTTCATTAAATGAGTGTTCAAATGGGGGATAGTTTTGTAATCATTCGAGTGAATTTTGAAAATATATAAGTAAAATTAATCGTTTTACTATAAATCTTTCTAATATAATAAAAATAAATATTATTATTCTATTAATTGAAATTAATGATCCTAGTGAAGGTAAAAAATTTCAACAGTAATACGCGTCAGGGTAATCTGAATATCGTCGTGGTATTCCTATTAATCCTAAAAAATGTTGAGGGAAGAATGTTATATTTACTCCAATAAATATAAAATAAAATTGAATTTTAAGAAATTTTTTGTTTAGTGTTAAGCCAGTAATTAAAGGATATCAGTGAAATAATCTTGCAATAATTCTAAATACTGCTCCTATTGAAAGTACATAATGAAAATGTCCTACAACATAGTATGTATCATGAAGTAAAATATGAATAGATGAATTTGATAATATAATTCCTGTTAATCCTCCTATTGTAAACAAAAAAATAAATCCCATAGATCATAAAGTTGTTGGATTTGCGTAAGCTTTTGATCCATGGAATGTTGCTAGTCATCTAAAAACTTTAATGCCAGTGGGAATGGCAGTAATTATAGTTGCTGATGTGAAATAAGCGCGAGTATCTACATCTATTCCAACAGTAAATATGTGATGTGCTCATACAATAAATCCTAGAAAACCAATTCCTAGTATTGCGTATACTATTCCTATGTTTCCAAATGTTGCTTTTTTACCTCTTTCGTTTAAAATAATATGTGAGATTAGTCCAAATCCTGGAAGAATTAGAATATAAACTTTTGGATGTCCAAAGAATCAAAATAAGTGTTGGTATAAAATTGGGTCACCCCCTCCTATAGGGTAAAAAAAGAAGAATTTAAATTTCGATCTGATAAAAGTATTGTAATTGCTCCAGCAAGAACAGGTAGTGATAGTAAAAGTAAAATTGCTGTAATTATAACTGATCATGGGAATAAAGGTATTTGATCATATTGTAGCGAATAATTTGTTATATTGAAAATTGTCACTAAAAAATTAATAGCCCCTATGATTGATGATACTCCGGCGATATGAAGGGAAAAAATTGTTAGATCGGTAGATGATGATGGGTGGTATATAAATGATGATAATGGAGGGTAAATTGTTCATCCTGTGCCTGATCCTGAATTTAAATAATTTCTTATTAATAATGAAAAAATTGAAGGAGGTAGTAATCAAAATCTTATATTGTTTATTCGTGGAAATGCCATATCTGGAGCTCCAATCATTAAGGGAACTAATCAGTTCCCAAAATCTCCAATTATGAATGGTATAACCATAAAAAAAATTATAACAAAAGCATGAGACGTTACAATTGAATTATAAATCTGATCATTTTTAATTCATGCCCCTGTCTTCTTAATTCTAATCGAATAATAAATCTTATTGATGAACCAATTATTCCTGATCATATAGCGAATATAAAATATAATATGCCAATATTTTTATGATTAGTGGAGTATAATCATTTTTTCATTCACGAAGAAATTAAGATTTATAAAATTAAATTTATATTTTTAATTTTGAAGATTAATAGTTTAAAATTAACTTAAAATCTTTAAATAAAGTATTAGAGTATTATGTCTGATAAAAGGAATAAATTGTAAATTTATTTATGAAAATAAAATTTTCTAATACTATTAATATAATTTCTATAATTTAAACAAAATATTAAATTGCAAATTTAAAAATAAAATATAATTTTTCAGAAATTAGATTTTAAAGTAAATGTATATGATTCTAAATATAATTACTATAATAGTTATAATTAATAAAATTCACATATCTATATATTTGTATTTTAAGAATATATTTGAGTAATTTTTATTGAATAAATTATTATTAATAAAATTTAAATAATTTCAAATTATTAATAGTCTTGATATTACAATAACGATAGATAGGATAAGATTAAAACCATTAAGTTTAATTACTAAGTTCTCTAACACTAATCATTTTAAAGAAAATACTCCTATTGGTGGAATAAATATATATGTTAGTAATAAATAAGAAAATGTAAGTTTTGATTTATTGTTAAAGATTATTATTTCTATTTTATTTTCTAATTTTATATCTATGATTAAATAGATTATATTATATGATAATACTGAATATATGATGAAGTAAAGAATAAAAATATACAAATTTAAATATATTAATGTTATTATTAATGAAGTTTGATAAATTGAAGAAAATGATATTATTAGTATTAAAGAATTTTTATTTAATATTAATAGAGGTGATACAATTAAATTTAGAGTAATTATAATTAATAATTCTTTTATCGGGATTGAATTTATTAAAAGAATAAAAGGAATTAATTTTATGAATGTTATTAATAAGAATGCATTTATGAAATTAATTGATTTAAATATAAAATTAAATCAAGCATTAAATGGAATAATCCCTAATTTTAATGAAGTTCCCATTATTATTAGGATTGATGAGTATACATTAAAATTATTAAATAAAATTCCCGTTAAAATTAGAGATCTTCTAATAAATGAAATAAAAAAATAAAGAACTCTAATTTTCATATTTTTTGAAATAGCTAATGATGATAAAAAAATTAAGTTAGTAATTTCTATAATTAGTCAAATGAAAAATATATTGTTTAATATGAGAGAAAATACTGATAAAAAGATAATTATTATAGATGAAAAATAAGAATAAAAATTTTTTATCATGATTAATTTTTTGTTAAATCTTTATATTTTAGTGTATGAGCATATAAATTTTTAAAGTTTATGGAATTAAAATTATTACTAAATTACTATTACACTAAATACAATCATTATTCTGCCATCCGCTGTATCGGTATCTATCATAAGATCGAAAAACTGCTTACTTGTTCTCAATTTTATGCTTCTCAAATGGATTTCTGCGGCCCTAATTGTCCGATCTGGTTGAGTAGCGTCTCTAACTGAAGCCTAGGTTGTGCGGAACGTAAATATAAACATTATTTTGCTTTCCATTGCATCTGAACCTATCCTATGATCGAAAAACTTCAAATTCATTCCGAATTTTGTGCTTCTGGAGTCAATTTCAGCGGCCCTACTTGTCCGATATGGCTGAGCAGCGGCTCAAACTGCAGCCTGGGTTGTGCGGAACGTAAGTATAAACATTACTTTGCCTTTTATTGCGTCCAAACCTGCCATAGAATGGAAAAACTGCTTATTTATTCTCAATCTTATGATTCTCATGTCGATTTCAGCGGCCCTAATTGTCCGATCTGGTTGAGCAGCGCCTCTAACGGAAGCCTAGGGTGTCAGGAACGTAAATATAACCCTTCTTTTGCTGTCCACTGCATCTGACCCTATCCTAGGATCGAAAAACTGCAAATTCATTCTGAATTTTTTGCTTCTGAAGTCGATTTCTGCGGCCCCAATTGTCCAATTTGGTTGTCCAGCGTCTGAAACTGAAGACTGGGTTGTGCGGTGTTAGGTTATCCATCTAGTCGACCTGTCATTTGTTTGGATTCTGTTATAATGATTTACTAGATTCGTTATTTATGGTTTTTAGCTTTGACAGCGTCTTCAAAGTTTATGCATTTCTTGGTACGTTATTATTTAATTTCACGGTTTACTATTATTTATATTTTAGTTAATTTAGTTGCATTGCTTCCAAAACTCTTCGCACCTCTTTAGATTACATTCACTAGTAAGGACTCTTATTGTACTAATATTGTTGTAATACAATATATCACGTTTATTGTTTTACAATCTCTCTATTTTTAATTAAGTGGAAATTATTATCTATATTTTAATTAGGTTAATATTTCTTTCCTGTTTCAGGTTTGCGTTCGCTTCTGTTAAATTATATTATATTTATCTTCCTGAGGGTTTTACTTTTAATTTGTTACCCATAGATGGTATGTATCTTATTCTTACAGTACAATAGATTATCATATTGTAGTGTTCTCTCTTTCAGTCTTTTGTGTTACTCTTTCATCGGCCTGTCTTTTATTCAGTACTTCTGGACAGAAACTTTGGAAAGCGTTCCATTTATTTTAGTCTGGGATAATTGCATCAATTATCTCATTAGGCTCTCATTGGATATTAATTTCTAGATTGTGCGTTAATTTTTGCCTTTGATCTTTCCATTTCTTACAGTAAAGCAGAGTGGGTTGCGCATCATCTTGTGTTTGACAGCTGTACCAGCAGTGATCCGTTTGGTATTCACCTATTTCTTTTTCGTATATTGGTTGAAGCAACCATGACCTGTAAGTATCTGTGTGGTATAAAAATTTACATACCCGTGCTTTCTTGTGACCCATTTCTCAATATCTCTAATCAGCCTTTTAGTCCAGATTCCTGTGTTAGATTCCTCTCATATATTTTGCCATTCTTTGATTGTATTCTCCTTAGTTAATTTGATTTCTTTTTCCAGGTCTTGTTCATATTTTCCTTTCCCTTGTGTAAGGCTAGATACGTAACTTTCTATTAATTTCTTATTGAATTATTCATCTGTGTATGCTTCTTCGTTATAACGAGGTTTGTGACATCTTAATTTATTATCGTTCCTTGTTACTCTGGCTAAATTTTTAATTTTACTATTTCTAGCATTATCCTTTTCTTTTATTTCATAAAGTTCTTTTCTTACTTTGATCTTTACCAAAATGGGTGGAAATCTTGCTAGTACACAGAAGGCGTTTAATGATTAATGATTAATTTAATTTTATTATAAGATTAATGATTTATTTTATTGATTGAAATAAATATTATTTTAGATAATTATGGACCTTATCTAACTTTACTAGTTACTTCCTTATTAACCTTTGATGTAAGTTTATTTCTTATTATCTATTAGGTTCTATCGTATAAATTACAAACTAATTTTCAATTTGTTGTTCGTTTGAAATCAAAATTCGACACCAACAAAATATTCTGCTATTTTGATATATATTTAATATATATTATCATTTTATTTTATTTTATTTTATTCAAAAAGTAGTTTAATTTAAATATTAATTTTGGAGATTAATGATAATTATCTATTTAATTTTTTTTGAAAATAAAATTATTATGTATTTTGTATAATAAAATATTTTGTGGTTAATTAGTTAAAATTATTATATGATATTTTAAATTTACAAGATTTATGTTTTAGATTAAACTATTTAACTAAAATAATGATTTTATTTTATTGCTTATTCACTTATTTTAATTTTATTAAATTTTATGTTGATTTTCGTTTTTAAGAGTGATTTATTGATAATATTGATTAGTATACAATTTTTTGTAATTTCTATACTATCAATAATCTTTATGTTTGAAATTTATTCTAATGAATGAATTTTCATATATTTTATAGTATTTTCTGTGTGCGATAGAGTTATTGGTTTGAGAATTTTAGTTAATTGTACTTATTTTTATGGGAATCAAAGAATTTCAATATTAAATTTAACATGATAAAAGCTTTTTTAATAATTTTGATATTATTTTTTCTTTATAATTTAAATAAATTTTTAAAATTTACATTTTTATTTTGATGTTTATTAGATTTATATTATTATTCAATTTTAGAAATGAAATATATTGAAACACAATTAGGTTTAATTTTGGCTTTAATTTTTTTTCATTTATATTAGTTATTTTAAATTTATGAATTTTTAATTTGATTTTGTTAATAAATTTATCTAGAATTTGTTTTAATTTAAATTTGATTTTGTTGATTGTTTTATATTTTACATTTTTAACAATAAATTTTTTAATATTTTATTTCTTTTTTGAGGTAAGGTTAATTATTATATGTTTAATTATTGTAAAATGAGGGACAGGTAACATACGATTATTAGCTGGTTATTATCTGATGTTTTATACAATATTTTTTTCATTTCCCTTACTGGTTTTTTTATTAATTATTATTTATTTGAATAATTTAGCGCTAATAAATTTAATAGAAATAATAGATTATAATTTAAATATTTTTATATTTATTTATATATTAAGTTCATTTTTAGTGAAAATTCCTATATTTATATTACATGGATGATTATTAAAAGCTCATGTTGAAGCCCCTGTGTTTGGATCAATAATTTTAGCAGCTATTTTATTAAAATTAGGAACATATGGTTTATTGCGATTTATATATATTTTTTATTCTAATTTTTATTTTGTAAATTTGGTAATTTTAGTATTTAGATTAATTGGGGGGTTAATTGTTTCAATTTTATGTTTACGTCAAATTGATATAAAGATTTTGGTAGCTTATTCTTCAGTAATTCATATAAGAATTTTATTAAGATCTATAATAACTGAAATACTTTTAGGATTTGTAGGTAGTTATATTATTATAATTGCTCATGGATTATGTTCTTCGGGTTTATTTTATTCAGTAAATTTGTGTTATAAATCTTCAGGGAGACGGATTATATTTTTAAATAAGGGGATAATAGCGTTAATGCCTCCAATATCTATATTTTGATTTATATTTTGTACATCTAATATATCTGCTCCTGTTTCATTAAACTTAGTTGGTGAGGTATTTTTGTTAATAATTATTTATTTATGATTCAAATATTTGATTTATTTATTAATTTTTTATTGTTTTCTTAGATTTTGTTATTCATTATATTTATATATTTATGTTCAACATGGAAAAATAAATTTCTTTTTAAAGATTTTTAATGCTAATATTTTAGATTATTATATTTTATTGATGCATTGAATTCCCCTAAATTTTATATTTTTAAATTTAATTATTTTTTCATATTAATTTTAAATATATTTTATTTAAATAGTTTAATTAAAATATTGACTTGTGGTGTCAATGATATATGTATTTATATTTTAAATTATCATAAAAATGTTTTTAATTAGTTTATTCATACTATTTTCTGGAATACTATATCTATTTTTACGCCTATATTTATATACATCTAAATATGTAATTATTTTAGAATGGGATTTAATAAATTTGTTTTGTATAAAATTTAGAATAATTATTTATTTGGATTTTATTAGATTAATATTTATCGGAGTTGTTTCTATTATTTCCTCATGCGTAATAATTTACAGAATTGAATATATAAGGTCAGATAAAACAATTTGTCGGTTTTTTTATTTATTAATTTTATTTATTCTATCAATATGTTTAATAATTTTAAGTCCCAGAGTTTTATCAATTTTATTAGGATGGGATGGGCTAGGTTTAATTTCTTTTGGTTTAATTATTTATTATCAAAGATATAGAGCTTTTAATTCTGGAGTTTTAACAATTGTATGTAATCGGGTTGGAGATATTGGATTTTTAATATTGATTGTTTCAAATTCCGCAAATGGGTCGTGAAATTTAATATTTTATGAAATAGATAGATTTATAATATTTTTCATATTTTTAAGCGCTTTAACTAAAAGAGCTCAAATACCCTTTTCTTTATGGTTACCTGCAGCTATAATAGCTCCAACCCCTATTTCTACTTTAGTTCATTCTTCAACCTTAGTTACTGCAGGGGTTTATTTATTAATCCATTATTACAGTTTAGTGTTTACAATAAATAATAACGTTATTTTATTTATCTCAATCTTTACTATATTTATGGCTAGTTCTATTGCTAATTTTGAATATGATTTAAAGAAAATTATTGCCCTATCAACTTTAAGTCAGTTAGGATTAATAATAAGAATTTTATCTGTAGAGTTAGTGGATTTAGCCTTCTTTCATTTAGTTATTCATGCTTTATTTAAATCAATAATATTTATATGTGCAAGAAGATTTATTCATAGATCTAATAATAACCAAGATATTCGAAATTTTAATTCTATGAGAATTTTAATACCTTTAAATGGTATAGTTCTATTAATTGGAAAATTAAGTCTATGCGGGTGTTTCTTTTTGTCAGGTTTTCTCTCTAAGGATATAATTATTGAATATTTCTTTATTAATAGAGATATTAGAATTACAATATTTTGTATATTTTATATATCTATGGTGTTTACACTAAGATACTCATTTCGTTTAGTTTTATGAATCTTTTATCCTTTTGAATTTAAAAATGTTACCTACAGAGTATATTATGAATCTTTATACATTAATTTATGTATTTCCTTTTTGTTTATTATAGTTATTTTTATGGGAATACTTATTTTTTATCTAATCTTTAAAGTTTACATTATCTTATTGAATTTTTATGATAAAATATTTATTTTATTTATTTATTTATTACGGATTTATTTTGGTTATTTATTATTTTATTATCCTAATAAACACCCCCAAAAATTTTTATTTAATAAATTTATCTTTTTCCTGAAAGGAATATATTTTTTATCATATTTTTATAAGATTAGGTATACTTTTTTACTTAAATCGATGTATAAAATTAATAATGAAATTGAAAAGGGTCTTTCCGAATCAATTTTGACATTTTGAATGAAAACATTTACAAATTACTTAGTAAAATTTATCAAGTGATTAATTATATATGACACTCTGATGTTTATCCTAAAGCCAAATAAAACTCAACACGAACAACAAACCGCTGATTATTTAATGATACTTATATTTTATATATATTTATCAATATTTATCCTCGTTTATTCATTATTTCTGTTGTTGTATTAAACTTACACCACTTACTGAACGAAAGAATATAATTTATTGTATTATTACTTATTATTGTATATTGCATTAACTGTAAATAATAGTCAGTTGGAAAGGCGTGCAGACATCTCTTCTAAAAATCGAAAATTAAAAACTTTTTAATAGGAACCAGATATTCAACGATGTTCTTTTAATTTCACTTTTCTTAAAACATCAATTTTGATGTATATATATTCAACTTATTCTTTTCAATATGTTTTAATACATTAATAGAGTTTTATTTATTTGCTTAGTATGTACTATTTCACAAGATTTAAGGTTTTACTGGTAGTATTTGAAGAGTACGTTTTGTTATGTTTTCTTATTAATATTATTCAAGATTATCTATTATTATTATTTCAAAATGTAATACTTTATTTTATAATGAATACAAAAATTATGTTTTTGTTATGTTTTATTTAAAATTAATTTCATTTTAGAAAGTGGGATGACATGACTATTGGCGAACCACCCATTATAATAAAAAAAGGGTAACGCGCCATGATAAATACCCCTAGGGTGGTGAGGAAATCTTTCACAATTACAATACAATATATCCTCTAACACGATTTTATAATTAACTGCATAATTGTTCCTTTCAATATCTAATTATGCTAATCTCTTTAGCCTGTTTCACCTGTTCACATAACCTATTTGGCTCCGTACCAATAATTTTGTCTATTCCACGTCTCTCTATTAACTTATACATACCTTTATGAATTTTTAAATTCTTCAGTTTGATTCAAAGATAGTTTTATCTTGTTTCACACTTATATTTTCTTGAAATCTCTGTAAATATTTCAAATATAATGCACCACAACACCAAACACTTTCCTAATTTTATTAAATCTAATACTATATATGAGTGCATTCCTTGAAATGTTCTTTCACGAATTACATCTCGTCATCATTGTGCTATAGTAAATAATATAGTAATTAATGATATAAATAGAATTCAATTAATTTTAAATTGAAAAATTATAATAGCTCTTATTAATAAATTTATTAAATTAATAGATAATATTATTGGTCAAGGCCTGGGTGTTACTAGATGAAATGGATGATTTTTCATTTGTTTTAGTGTTTATTTAAGATAAACAATTTTTTTTTAATTTAATGATTTTAATGATTAGATTCATTAAAGTATAGAAGTCTAAGAATGGAAATTACATACGATTGAATAAATAAAACTGAGATTTCTAGAATAAATAATATATTTTGAATAATGATTATAAATGGAATAATAATTAATCAGGAACTTTCTATTGACGATCCTAGTAAAGTTAAAAGTAAATATCCTGCTAATATATTAGCTGTTAGTCGAATTGATAATGCTCATGGACGAATAATGTTTCTGATTGTTTCAATTAATACTATAAAATTTATTAATATTAAAGGTGTATTTAGTGGTACTAAATGAATTAATATCTTTTCTGAATTTATAGTTCAACCGTAAAATATATATGTTAATCATATTGATATTGTTAATGATAAATTAATTGATAAGTGACTTGTAGGAGTGAAAGTATATGGTATTAATCCTATTAAATTATAAAGTATAATTATTATTAGTATTCTTAAGAAAATAATTATATTAAATATATATTTGTAACTAATTAGTAATTTAAATTCATTGTAAATTATTATTATAAGTTTAATTCATAATATATTTAAACGAGAGAGAATAAATCAATATATTATTGGTATCATTATTAATGGTAGTAATAAACTAATTCAATTTATTATAAGTATAATATATGTAGATGGGTCGAAAATTGATAATAGGTTTATCATATTCACTTTCATAAATTTTTATTCTTATTTTTTAATATTTTCTTTTTATTTTTATATGGAGAAAAATTAATAAATAAATAATGAAGATTAATGATTATAATGTAAATAATTCTTAATGTGAAAAATAGAAGAATTGATCATAATATTGGTTTTATCTGTGGTATAAAAAAATATTTAAATATTGGCCATTAGAAGTATATCGAATTTATACTATAATATGGTTTAAGAGACCAATTCTTTCATTTCAGACATCTAATGATTAAATTATTATTGTTAAATAAAATATAAATAAAAAATATTGAAAAATTAATAATTTTAAATTGACAATTTAATGTTATATGTTTAACTAATTTTTTATCTTAGGATTTTATAAAGTTATTATTCTAAGTAATCAATTTCCAAAATCATTTATTGATGTTGATTCTACTACGATAGGCATAAATCTATGATTTGTTCCACAAATTTCTGAACATTGGCCAAAAAATAATCCTGGTCGGTATGTAAATAATATTATTTGATTAAGTCGTCCTGGAGTTGCATCTATTTTTATTCCTAAGGATGGAATTGTTCATGAGTGAATTACATCAACAGATGTTGTAATTAAACGAATTGGGGTTTTAAATGGAATAATAATTCGATTATCTACATCTAATAGTCGAAATAATCTTAAATTTGAATAATCATTGATTATAAAAGAATCATAATTTAAATAAAATTCTGGATATTCATATCTTCAATATCATTGATGACCAATAGCTTTAATTGTAAAATATGAGAATGTCCATATTTCATCAACAAAATAAAGAGTTTTTAATGATGGAAATGCAATAATTATTAATACAATTATTGGAAAAATAGTTCAAATAATTTCAATTAAATTATTTTCTAATAAAAATCGATTTCTAAATTTTCTTAAAATGATATTTATTATTATAAATAATGTTATCGAAATAATTATTGATAATATTATATATAGTAATATTATAAAATACAACTAAATTATCAGCAAAAGGAGAGTTAGGATCTTGAAGTGAAAATATATTTCATGTAGCAATTCTTAATAAATGAAATATATCTTTATATATGAAGCTTAAATTCATCGCACTAATCTGCCATATTAAATTTAATTTTTAATTTATAAATTTTATAAGTTTAAAATTAAATTTTATTTTTTTTATTTTCTTTTTTAAAAATCAAAGGAATTTCATTAAATGAGTGTTCAAATGGGGGATAGTTTTGTAATCATTCGAGTGAATTTTGAAAATATATAAGTAAAATTAATCGTTTTACTATAAATCTTTCTAATATAATAAAAATAAATATTATTATTCTATTAATTGAAATTAATGATCCTAGTGAAGGTAAAAAATTTCAACAGTAATACGCGTCAGGGTAATCTGAATATCGTCGTGGTATTCCTATTAATCCTAAAAAATGTTGAGGGAAGAATGTTATATTTACTCCAATAAATATAAAATAAAATTGAATTTTAAGAAATTTTTTGTTTAGTGTTAAGCCAGTAATTAAAGGATATCAGTGAAATAATCTTGCAATAATTCTAAATACTGCTCCTATTGAAAGTACATAATGAAAATGTCCTACAACATAGTATGTATCATGAAGTAAAATATGAATAGATGAATTTGATAATATAATTCCTGTTAATCCTCCTATTGTAAACAAAAAAATAAATCCCATAGATCATAAAGTTGTTGGATTTGCGTAAGCTTTTGATCCATGGAATGTTGCTAGTCATCTAAAAACTTTAATGCCAGTGGGAATGGCAGTAATTATAGTTGCTGATGTGAAATAAGCGCGAGTATCTACATCTATTCCAACAGTAAATATGTGATGTGCTCATACAATAAATCCTAGAAAACCAATTCCTAGTATTGCGTATACTATTCCTATGTTTCCAAATGTTGCTTTTTTACCTCTTTCGTTTAAAATAATATGTGAGATTAGTCCAAATCCTGGAAGAATTAGAATATAAACTTTTGGATGTCCAAAGAATCAAAATAAGTGTTGGTATAAAATTGGGTCACCCCCTCCTATAGGGTAAAAAAAGAAGAATTTAAATTTCGATCTGATAAAAGTATTGTAATTGCTCCAGCAAGAACAGGTAGTGATAGTAAAAGTAAAATTGCTGTAATTATAACTGATCATGGGAATAAAGGTATTTGATCATATTGTAGCGAATAATTTATTATATTGAAAATTGTCACTAAAAAATTAATAGCCCCTATGATTGATGATACTCCGGCGATATGAAGGGAAAAAATTGTTAGATCGGTAGATGATGATGGGTGGTATATAAATGATGATAATGGAGGGTAAATTGTTCATCCTGTGCCTGATCCTGAATTTAAATAATTTCTTATTAATAATGAAAAAATTGAAGGAGGTAGTAATCAAAATCTTATATTGTTTATTCGTGGAAATGCCATATCTGGAGCTCCAATCATTAAGGGAACTAATCAGTTCCCAAAATCTCCAATTATGAATGGTATAACCATAAAAAAAATTATAACAAAAGCATGAGACGTTACAATTGAATTATAAATCTGATCATTTTTAATTCATGCCCCTGTCTTCTTAATTCTAATCGAATAATAAATCTTATTGATGAACCAATTATTCCTGATCATATAGCGAATATAAAATATAATATGCCAATATTTTTATGATTAGTGGAGTATAATCATTTTTTCATTCACGAAGAAATTAAGATTTATAAAATTAAATTTATATTTTTAATTTTGAAGATTAATAGTTTAAAATTAACTTAAAATCTTTAAATAAAGTATTAGAGTATTATGTCTGATAAAAGGAATAAATTGTAAATTTATTTATGAAAATAAAATTTTCTAATACTATTAATATAATTTCTATAATTTAAACAAAATATTAAATTGCAAATTTAAAAATAAAATATAATTTTTCAGAAATTAGATTTTAAAGTAAATGTATATGATTCTAAATATAATTACTATAATAGTTATAATTAATAAAATTCACATATCTATATATTTGTATTTTAAGAATATATTTGAGTAATTTTTATTGAATAAATTATTATTAATAAAATTTAAATAATTTCAAATTATTAATAGTCTTGATATTACAATAACGATAGATAGGATAAGATTAAAACCATTAAGTTTAATTACTAAGTTCTCTAACACTAATCATTTTAAAGAAAATACTCCTATTGGTGGAATAAATATATATGTTAGTAATAAATAAGAAAATGTAAGTTTTGATTTATTGTTAAAGATTATTATTTCTATTTTATTTTCTAATTTTATATCTATGATTAAATAGATTATATTATATGATAATACTGAATATATGATGAAGTAAAGAATAAAAATATACAAATTTAAATATATTAATGTTATTATTAATGAAGTTTGATAAATTGAAGAAAATGATATTATTAGTATTAAAGAATTTTTATTTAATATTAATAGAGGTGATACAATTAAATTTAGAGTAATTATAATTAATAATTCTTTTATCGGGATTGAATTTATTAAAAGAATAAAAGGAATTAATTTTATGAATGTTATTAATAAGAATGCATTTATGAAATTAATTGATTTAAATATAAAATTAAATCAAGCATTAAATGGAATAATCCCTAATTTTAATGAAGTTCCCATTATTATTAGGATTGATGAGTATACATTAAAATTATTAAATAAAATTCCCGTTAAAATTAGAGATCTTCTAATAAATGAAATAAAAAAATAAAGAACTCTAATTTTCATATTTTTTGAAATAGCTAATGATGATAAAAAAATTAAGTTAGTAATTTCTATAATTAGTCAAATGAAAAATATATTGTTTAATATGAGAGAAAATACTGATAAAAAGATAATTATTATAGATGAAAAATAAGAATAAAAATTTTTTATCATGATTAATTTTTTGTTAAATCTTTATATTTTAGTGTATGAGCATATAAATTTTTAAAGTTTATGGAATTAAAATTATTACTAAATTACTATTACACTAAATACAATCATTATTCTGCCATCCGCTGTATCGGTATCTATCATAAGATCGAAAAACTGCTTACTTGTTCTCAATTTTATGCTTCTCAAATGGATTTCTGCGGCCCTAATTGTCCGATCTGGTTGAGTAGCGTCTCTAACTGAAGCCTAGGTTGTGCGGAACGTAAATATAAACATTATTTTGCTTTCCATTGCATCTGAACCTATCCTATGATCGAAAAACTTCAAATTCATTCCGAATTTTGTGCTTCTGGAGTCAATTTCAGCGGCCCTACTTGTCCGATATGGCTGAGCAGCGGCTCAAACTGCAGCCTGGGTTGTGCGGAACGTAAGTATAAACATTACTTTGCCTTTTATTGCGTCCAAACCTGCCATAGAATGGAAAAACTGCTTATTTATTCTCAATCTTATGATTCTCATGTCGATTTCAGCGGCCCTAATTGTCCGATCTGGTTGAGCAGCGCCTCTAACGGAAGCCTAGGGTGTCAGGAACGTAAATATAACCCTTCTTTTGCTGTCCACTGCATCTGACCCTATCCTAGGATCGAAAAACTGCAAATTCATTCTGAATTTTTTGCTTCTGAAGTCGATTTCTGCGGCCCCAATTGTCCAATTTGGTTGTCCAGCGTCTGAAACTGAAGACTGGGTTGTGCGGTGTTAGGTTATCCATCTAGTCGACCTGTCATTTGTTTGGATTCTGTTATAATGATTTACTAGATTCGTTATTTATGGTTTTTAGCTTTGACAGCGTCTTCAAAGTTTATGCATTTCTTGGTACGTTATTATTTAATTTCACGGTTTACTATTATTTATATTTTAGTTAATTTAGTTGCATTGCTTCCAAAACTCTTCGCACCTCTTTAGATTACATTCACTAGTAAGGACTCTTATTGTACTAATATTGTTGTAATACAATATATCACGTTTATTGTTTTACAATCTCTCTATTTTTAATTAAGTGGAAATTATTATCTATATTTTAATTAGGTTAATATTTCTTTCCTGTTTCAGGTTTGCGTTCGCTTCTGTTAAATTATATTATATTTATCTTCCTGAGGGTTTTACTTTTAATTTGTTACCCATAGATGGTATGTATCTTATTCTTACAGTACAATAGATTATCATATTGTAGTGTTCTCTCTTTCAGTCTTTTGTGTTACTCTTTCATCGGCCTGTCTTTTATTCAGTACTTCTGGACAGAAACTTTGGAAAGCGTTCCATTTATTTTAGTCTGGGATAATTGCATCAATTATCTCATTAGGCTCTCATTGGATATTAATTTCTAGATTGTGCGTTAATTTTTGCCTTTGATCTTTCCATTTCTTACAGTAAAGCAGAGTGGGTTGCGCATCATCTTGTGTTTGACAGCTGTACCAGCAGTGATCCGTTTGGTATTCACCTATTTCTTTTTCGTATATTGGTTGAAGCAACCATGACCTGTAAGTATCTGTGTGGTATAAAAATTTACATACCCGTGCTTTCTTGTGACCCATTTCTCAATATCTCTAATCAGCCTTTTAGTCCAGATTCCTGTGTTAGATTCCTCTCATATATTTTGCCATTCTTTGATTGTATTCTCCTTAGTTAATTTGATTTCTTTTTCCAGGTCTTGTTCATATTTTCCTTTCCCTTGTGTAAGGCTAGATACGTAACTTTCTATTAATTTCTTATTGAATTATTCATCTGTGTATGCTTCTTCGTTATAACGAGGTTTGTGACATCTTAATTTATTATCGTTCCTTGTTACTCTGGCTAAATTTTTAATTTTACTATTTCTAGCATTATCCTTTTCTTTTATTTCATAAAGTTCTTTTCTTACTTTGATCTTTACCAAAATGGGTGGAAATCTTGCTAGTACACAGAAGGCGTTTAATGATTAATGATTAATTTAATTTTATTATAAGATTAATGATTTATTTTATTGATTGAAATAAATATTATTTTAGATAATTATGGACCTTATCTAACTTTACTAGTTACTTCCTTATTAACCTTTGATGTAAGTTTATTTCTTATTATCTATTAGGTTCTATCGTATAAATTACAAACTAATTTTCAATTTGTTGTTCGTTTGAAATCAAAATTCGACACCAACAAAATATTCTGCTATTTTGATATATATTTAATATATATTATCATTTTATTTTATTTTATTTTATTCAAAAAGTAGTTTAATTTAAATATTAATTTTGGAGATTAATGATAATTATCTATTTAATTTTTTTTGAAAATAAAATTATTATGTATTTTGTATAATAAAATATTTTGTGGTTAATTAGTTAAAATTATTATATGATATTTTAAATTTACAAGATTTATGTTTTAGATTAAACTATTTAACTAAAATAATGATTTTATTTTATTGCTTATTCACTTATTTTAATTTTATTAAATTTTATGTTGATTTTCGTTTTTAAGAGTGATTTATTGATAATATTGATTAGTATACAATTTTTTGTAATTTCTATACTATCAATAATCTTTATGTTTGAAATTTATTCTAATGAATGAATTTTCATATATTTTATAGTATTTTCTGTGTGCGATAGAGTTATTGGTTTGAGAATTTTAGTTAATTGTACTTATTTTTATGGGAATCAAAGAATTTCAATATTAAATTTAACATGATAAAAGCTTTTTTAATAATTTTGATATTATTTTTTCTTTATAATTTAAATAAATTTTTAAAATTTACATTTTTATTTTGATGTTTATTAGATTTATATTATTATTCAATTTTAGAAATGAAATATATTGAAACACAATTAGGTTTAATTTTGGCTTTAATTTTTTTTCATTTATATTAGTTATTTTAAATTTATGAATTTTTAATTTGATTTTGTTAATAAATTTATCTAGAATTTGTTTTAATTTAAATTTGATTTTGTTGATTGTTTTATATTTTACATTTTTAACAATAAATTTTTTAATATTTTATTTCTTTTTTGAGGTAAGGTTAATTATTATATGTTTAATTATTGTAAAATGAGGGACAGGTAACATACGATTATTAGCTGGTTATTATCTGATGTTTTATACAATATTTTTTTCATTTCCCTTACTGGTTTTTTTATTAATTATTATTTATTTGAATAATTTAGCGCTAATAAATTTAATAGAAATAATAGATTATAATTTAAATATTTTTATATTTATTTATATATTAAGTTCATTTTTAGTGAAAATTCCTATATTTATATTACATGGATGATTATTAAAAGCTCATGTTGAAGCCCCTGTGTTTGGATCAATAATTTTAGCAGCTATTTTATTAAAATTAGGAACATATGGTTTATTGCGATTTATATATATTTTTTATTCTAATTTTTATTTTGTAAATTTGGTAATTTTAGTATTTAGATTAATTGGGGGGTTAATTGTTTCAATTTTATGTTTACGTCAAATTGATATAAAGATTTTGGTAGCTTATTCTTCAGTAATTCATATAAGAATTTTATTAAGATCTATAATAACTGAAATACTTTTAGGATTTGTAGGTAGTTATATTATTATAATTGCTCATGGATTATGTTCTTCGGGTTTATTTTATTCAGTAAATTTGTGTTATAAATCTTCAGGGAGACGGATTATATTTTTAAATAAGGGGATAATAGCGTTAATGCCTCCAATATCTATATTTTGATTTATATTTTGTACATCTAATATATCTGCTCCTGTTTCATTAAACTTAGTTGGTGAGGTATTTTTGTTAATAATTATTTATTTATGATTCAAATATTTGATTTATTTATTAATTTTTTATTGTTTTCTTAGATTTTGTTATTCATTATATTTATATATTTATGTTCAACATGGAAAAATAAATTTCTTTTTAAAGATTTTTAATGCTAATATTTTAGATTATTATATTTTATTGATGCATTGAATTCCCCTAAATTTTATATTTTTAAATTTAATTATTTTTTCATATTAATTTTAAATATATTTTATTTAAATAGTTTAATTAAAATATTGACTTGTGGTGTCAATGATATATGTATTTATATTTTAAATTATCATAAAAATGTTTTTAATTAGTTTATTCATACTATTTTCTGGAATACTATATCTATTTTTACGCCTATATTTATATACATCTAAATATGTAATTATTTTAGAATGGGATTTAATAAATTTGTTTTGTATAAAATTTAGAATAATTATTTATTTGGATTTTATTAGATTAATATTTATCGGAGTTGTTTCTATTATTTCCTCATGCGTAATAATTTACAGAATTGAATATATAAGGTCAGATAAAACAATTTGTCGGTTTTTTTATTTATTAATTTTATTTATTCTATCAATATGTTTAATAATTTTAAGTCCCAGAGTTTTATCAATTTTATTAGGATGGGATGGGCTAGGTTTAATTTCTTTTGGTTTAATTATTTATTATCAAAGATATAGAGCTTTTAATTCTGGAGTTTTAACAATTGTATGTAATCGGGTTGGAGATATTGGATTTTTAATATTGATTGTTTCAAATTCCGCAAATGGGTCGTGAAATTTAATATTTTATGAAATAGATAGATTTATAATATTTTTCATATTTTTAAGCGCTTTAACTAAAAGAGCTCAAATACCCTTTTCTTTATGGTTACCTGCAGCTATAATAGCTCCAACCCCTATTTCTACTTTAGTTCATTCTTCAACCTTAGTTACTGCAGGGGTTTATTTATTAATCCATTATTACAGTTTAGTGTTTACAATAAATAATAACGTTATTTTATTTATCTCAATCTTTACTATATTTATGGCTAGTTCTATTGCTAATTTTGAATATGATTTAAAGAAAATTATTGCCCTATCAACTTTAAGTCAGTTAGGATTAATAATAAGAATTTTATCTGTAGAGTTAGTGGATTTAGCCTTCTTTCATTTAGTTATTCATGCTTTATTTAAATCAATAATATTTATATGTGCAAGAAGATTTATTCATAGATCTAATAATAACCAAGATATTCGAAATTTTAATTCTATGAGAATTTTAATACCTTTAAATGGTATAGTTCTATTAATTGGAAAATTAAGTCTATGCGGGTGTTTCTTTTTGTCAGGTTTTCTCTCTAAGGATATAATTATTGAATATTTCTTTATTAATAGAGATATTAGAATTACAATATTTTGTATATTTTATATATCTATGGTGTTTACACTAAGATACTCATTTCGTTTAGTTTTATGAATCTTTTATCCTTTTGAATTTAAAAATGTTACCTACAGAGTATATTATGAATCTTTATACATTAATTTATGTATTTCCTTTTTGTTTATTATAGTTATTTTTATGGGAATACTTATTTTTTATCTAATCTTTAAAGTTTACATTATCTTATTGAATTTTTATGATAAAATATTTATTTTATTTATTTATTTATTACGGATTTATTTTGGTTATTTATTATTTTATTATCCTAATAAACACCCCCAAAAATTTTTATTTAATAAATTTATCTTTTTCCTGAAAGGAATATATTTTTTATCATATTTTTATAAGATTAGGTATACTTTTTTACTTAAATCGATGTATAAAATTAATAATGAAATTGAAAAGGGTCTTTCCGAATCAATTTTGACATTTTGAATGAAAACATTTACAAATTACTTAGTAAAATTTATCAAGTGATTAATTATATATGACACTCTGATGTTTATCCTAAAGCCAAATAAAACTCAACACGAACAACAAACCGCTGATTATTTAATGATACTTATATTTTATATATATTTATCAATATTTATCCTCGTTTATTCATTATTTCTGTTGTTGTATTAAACTTACACCACTTACTGAACGAAAGAATATAATTTATTGTATTATTACTTATTATTGTATATTGCATTAACTGTAAATAATAGTCAGTTGGAAAGGCGTGCAGACATCTCTTCTAAAAATCGAAAATTAAAAACTTTTTAATAGGAACCAGATATTCAACGATGTTCTTTTAATTTCACTTTTCTTAAAACATCAATTTTGATGTATATATATTCAACTTATTCTTTTCAATATGTTTTAATACATTAATAGAGTTTTATTTATTTGCTTAGTATGTACTATTTCACAAGATTTAAGGTTTTACTGGTAGTATTTGAAGAGTACGTTTTGTTATGTTTTCTTATTAATATTATTCAAGATTATCTATTATTATTATTTCAAAATGTAATACTTTATTTTATAATGAATACAAAAATTATGTTTTTGTTATGTTTTATTTAAAATTAATTTCATTTTAGAAAGTGGGATGACATGACTATTGGCGAACCACCCATTATAATAAAAAAAGGGTAACGCGCCATGATAAATACCCCTAGGGTGGTGAGGAAATCTTTCACAATTACAATACAATATATCCTCTAACACGATTTTATAATTAACTGCATAATTGTTCCTTTCAATATCTAATTATGCTAATCTCTTTAGCCTGTTTCACCTGTTCACATAACCTATTTGGCTCCGTACCAATAATTTTGTCTATTCCACGTCTCTCTATTAACTTATACATACCTTTATGAATTTTTAAATTCTTCAGTTTGATTCAAAGATAGTTTTATCTTGTTTCACACTTATATTTTCTTGAAATCTCTGTAAATATTTCAAATATAATGCACCACAACACCAAACACTTTCCTAATTTTATTAAATCTAATACTATATATGAGTGCATTCCTTGAAATGTTCTTTCACGAATTACATCTCGTCATCATTGTGCTATAGTAAATAATATAGTAATTAATGATATAAATAGAATTCAATTAATTTTAAATTGAAAAATTATAATAGCTCTTATTAATAAATTTATTAAATTAATAGATAATATTATTGGTCAAGGCCTGGGTGTTACTAGATGAAATGGATGATTTTTCATTTGTTTTAGTGTTTATTTAAGATAAACAATTTTTTTTTAATTTAATGATTTTAATGATTAGATTCATTAAAGTATAGAAGTCTAAGAATGGAAATTACATACGATTGAATAAATAAAACTGAGATTTCTAGAATAAATAATATATTTTGAATAATGATTATAAATGGAATAATAATTAATCAGGAACTTTCTATTGACGATCCTAGTAAAGTTAAAAGTAAATATCCTGCTAATATATTAGCTGTTAGTCGAATTGATAATGCTCATGGACGAATAATGTTTCTGATTGTTTCAATTAATACTATAAAATTTATTAATATTAAAGGTGTATTTAGTGGTACTAAATGAATTAATATCTTTTCTGAATTTATAGTTCAACCGTAAAATATATATGTTAATCATATTGATATTGTTAATGATAAATTAATTGATAAGTGACTTGTAGGAGTGAAAGTATATGGTATTAATCCTATTAAATTATAAAGTATAATTATTATTAGTATTCTTAAGAAAATAATTATATTAAATATATATTTGTAACTAATTAGTAATTTAAATTCATTGTAAATTATTATTATAAGTTTAATTCATAATATATTTAAACGAGAGAGAATAAATCAATATATTATTGGTATCATTATTAATGGTAGTAATAAACTAATTCAATTTATTATAAGTATAATATATGTAGATGGGTCGAAAATTGATAATAGGTTTATCATATTCACTTTCATAAATTTTTATTCTTATTTTTTAATATTTTCTTTTTATTTTTATATGGAGAAAAATTAATAAATAAATAATGAAGATTAATGATTATAATGTAAATAATTCTTAATGTGAAAAATAGAAGAATTGATCATAATATTGGTTTTATCTGTGGTATAAAAAAATATTTAAATATTGGCCATTAGAAGTATATCGAATTTATACTATAATATGGTTTAAGAGACCAATTCTTTCATTTCAGACATCTAATGATTAAATTATTATTGTTAAATAAAATATAAATAAAAAATATTAAAAAATTAATAATTTTAAATTGACAATTTAATGTTATATGTTTAACTAATTTTTTATCTTAGGATTTTATAAAGTTATTATTCTAAGTAATCAATTTCCAAAATCATTTATTGATGTTGATTCTACTACGATAGGTATAAATCTATGATTTGTTCCACAAATTTCTGAACATTGGCCAAAAAATAATCCTGGTCGGTATGTAAATAATATTATTTGATTAAGTCGTCCTGGAGTTGCATCTATTTTTATTCCTAAGGATGGAATTGTTCATGAGTGAATTACATCAACAGATGTTGTAATTAAAGGAATTGGGGTTTTAAATGGAATAATAATTCGATTATCTACATCTAATAGTCGAAATAATCTTAAATTTGAATAATCATTGATTATAAAAGAATCATAATTTAAATAAAATTCTGGATATTCATATCTTCAATATCATTGATGACCAATAGCTTTAATTGTAAAATATGAGAATGTCCATATTTCATCAACAAAATAAAGAGTTTTTAATGATGGAAATGCAATAATTATTAATACAATTATTGGAAAAATAGTTCAAATAATTTCAATTAAATTATTTTCTAATAAAAATCGATTTCTAAATTTTCTTAAAATGATATTTATTATTATAAATAATGTTATCGAAATAATTATTGATAATATTATATATAGTAATATTATAAAATACAACTAAATTATCAGCAAAAGGAGAGTTAGGATCTTGAAGTGAAAATATATTTCATGTAGCAATTCTTAATAAATGAAATATATCTTTATATATGAAGCTTAAATTCATCGCACTAATCTGCCATATTAAATTTAATTTTTAATTTATAAATTTTATAAGTTTAAAATTAAATTTTATTTTTTTTATTTTCTTTTTTAAAAATCAAAGGAATTTCATTAAATGAGTGTTCAAATGGGGGATAGTTTTGTAATCATTCGAGTGAATTTTGAAAATATATAAGTAAAATTAATCGTTTTACTATAAATCTTTCTAATATAATAAAAATAAATATTATTATTCTATTAATTGAAATTAATGATCCTAGTGAAGGTAAAAAATTTCAACAGTAATACGCGTCAGGGTAATCTGAATATCGTCGTGGTATTCCTATTAATCCTAAAAAATGTTGAGGGAAGAATGTTATATTTACTCCAATAAATATAAAATAAAATTGAATTTTAAGAAATTTTTTGTTTAGTGTTAAGCCAGTAATTAAAGGATATCAGTGAAATAATCTTGCAATAATTCTAAATACTGCTCCTATTGAAAGTACATAATGAAAATGTCCTACAACATAGTATGTATCATGAAGTAAAATATGAATAGATGAATTTGATAATATAATTCCTGTTAATCCTCCTATTGTAAACAAAAAAATAAATCCCATAGATCATAAAGTTGTTGGATTTGCGTAAGCTTTTGATCCATGGAATGTTGCTAGTCATCTAAAAACTTTAATGCCAGTGGGAATGGCAGTAATTATAGTTGCTGATGTGAAATAAGCGCGAGTATCTACATCTATTCCAACAGTAAATATGTGATGTGCTCATACAATAAATCCTAGAAAACCAATTCCTAGTATTGCGTATACTATTCCTATGTTTCCAAATGTTGCTTTTTTACCTCTTTCGTTTAAAATAATATGTGAGATTAGTCCAAATCCTGGAAGAATTAGAATATAAACTTTTGGATGTCCAAAGAATCAAAATAAGTGTTGGTATAAAATTGGGTCACCCCCTCCTATAGGGTAAAAAAAGAAGAATTTAAATTTCGATCTGATAAAAGTATTGTAATTGCTCCAGCAAGAACAGGTAGTGATAGTAAAAGTAAAATTGCTGTAATTATAACTGATCATGGGAATAAAGGTATTTGATCATATTGTAGCGAATAATTTATTATATTGAAAATTGTCACTAAAAAATTAATAGCCCCTATGATTGATGATACTCCGGCGATATGAAGGGAAAAAATTGTTAGATCGGTAGATGATGATGGGTGGTATATAAATGATGATAATGGAGGGTAAATTGTTCATCCTGTGCCTGATCCTGAATTTAAATAATTTCTTATTAATAATGAAAAAATTGAAGGAGGTAGTAATCAAAATCTTATATTGTTTATTCGTGGAAATGCCATATCTGGAGCTCCAATCATTAAGGGAACTAATCAGTTCCCAAAATCTCCAATTATGAATGGTATAACCATAAAAAAAATTATAACAAAAGCATGAGACGTTACAATTGAATTATAAATCTGATCATTTTTAATTCATGCCCCTGTCTTCTTAATTCTAATCGAATAATAAATCTTATTGATGAACCAATTATTCCTGATCATATAGCGAATATAAAATATAATATGCCAATATTTTTATGATTAGTGGAGTATAATCATTTTTTCATTCACGAAGAAATTAAGATTTATAAAATTAAATTTATATTTTTAATTTTGAAGATTAATAGTTTAAAATTAACTTAAAATCTTTAAATAAAGTATTAGAGTATTATGTCTGATAAAAGGAATAAATTGTAAATTTATTTATGAAAATAAAATTTTCTAATACTATTAATATAATTTCTATAATTTAAACAAAATATTAAATTGCAAATTTAAAAATAAAATATAATTTTTCAGAAATTAGATTTTAAAGTAAATGTATATGATTCTAAATATAATTACTATAATAGTTATAATTAATAAAATTCACATATCTATATATTTGTATTTTAAGAATATATTTGAGTAATTTTTATTGAATAAATTATTATTAATAAAATTTAAATAATTTCAAATTATTAATAGTCTTGATATTACAATAACGATAGATAGGATAAGATTAAAACCATTAAGTTTAATTACTAAGTTCTCTAACACTAATCATTTTAAAGAAAATA
Source organism: Calliopsis andreniformis (assembly GCF_051401765.1). Taxonomy (NCBI): domain Eukaryota; kingdom Metazoa; phylum Arthropoda; class Insecta; order Hymenoptera; family Andrenidae; genus Calliopsis; species Calliopsis andreniformis. The sequence continues at coordinate 226,811 of NW_027480685.1, forward strand.
CTCCTATTGGTGGAATAAATATATATGTTAGTAATAAATAAGAAAATGTAAGTTTTGATTTATTGTTAAAGATTATTATTTCTATTTTATTTTCTAATTTTATATCTATGATTAAATAGATTATATTATATGATAATACTGAATATATGATGAAGTAAAGAATAAAAATATACAAATTTAAATATATTAATGTTATTATTAATGAAGTTTGATAAATTGAAGAAAATGATATTATTAGTATTAAAGAATTTTTATTTAATATTAATAGAGGTGATACAATTAAATTTAGAGTAATTATAATTAATAATTCTTTTATCGGGATTGAATTTATTAAAAGAATAAAAGGAATTAATTTTATGAATGTTATTAATAAGAATGCATTTATGAAATTAATTGATTTAAATATAAAATTAAATCAAGCATTAAATGGAATAATCCCTAATTTTAATGAAGTTCCCATTATTATTAGGATTGATGAGTATACATTAAAATTATTAAATAAAATTCCCGTTAAAATTAGAGATCTTCTAATAAATGAAATAAAAAAATAAAGAACTCTAATTTTCATATTTTTTGAAATAGCTAATGATGATAAAAAAATTAAGTTAGTAATTTCTATAATTAGTCAAATGAAAAATATATTGTTTAATATGAGAGAAAATACTGATAAAAAGATAATTATTATAGATGAAAAATAAGAATAAAAATTTTTTATCATGATTAATTTTTTGTTAAATCTTTATATTTTAGTGTATGAGCATATAAATTTTTAAAGTTTATGGAATTAAAATTATTACTAAATTACTATTACACTAAATACAATCATTATTCTGCCATCCGCTGTATCGGTATCTATCATAAGATCGAAAAACTGCTTACTTGTTCTCAATTTTATGCTTCTCAAATGGATTTCTGCGGCCCTAATTGTCCGATCTGGTTGAGTAGCGTCTCTAACTGAAGCCTAGGTTGTGCGGAACGTAAATATAAACATTATTTTGCTTTCCATTGCATCTGAACCTATCCTATGATCGAAAAACTTCAAATTCATTCCGAATTTTGTGCTTCTGGAGTCAATTTCAGCGGCCCTACTTGTCCGATATGGCTGAGCAGCGGCTCAAACTGCAGCCTGGGTTGTGCGGAACGTAAGTATAAACATTACTTTGCCTTTTATTGCGTCCAAACCTGCCATAGAATGGAAAAACTGCTTATTTATTCTCAATCTTATGATTCTCATGTCGATTTCAGCGGCCCTAATTGTCCGATCTGGTTGAGCAGCGCCTCTAACGGAAGCCTAGGGTGTCAGGAACGTAAATATAACCCTTCTTTTGCTGTCCACTGCATCTGACCCTATCCTAGGATCGAAAAACTGCAAATTCATTCTGAATTTTTTGCTTCTGAAGTCGATTTCTGCGGCCCCAATTGTCCAATTTGGTTGTCCAGCGTCTGAAACTGAAGACTGGGTTGTGCGGTGTTAGGTTATCCATCTAGTCGACCTGTCATTTGTTTGGATTCTGTTATAATGATTTACTAGATTCGTTATTTATGGTTTTTAGCTTTGACAGCGTCTTCAAAGTTTATGCATTTCTTGGTACGTTATTATTTAATTTCACGGTTTACTATTATTTATATTTTAGTTAATTTAGTTGCATTGCTTCCAAAACTCTTCGCACCTCTTTAGATTACATTCACTAGTAAGGACTCTTATTGTACTAATATTGTTGTAATACAATATATCACGTTTATTGTTTTACAATCTCTCTATTTTTAATTAAGTGGAAATTATTATCTATATTTTAATTAGGTTAATATTTCTTTCCTGTTTCAGGTTTGCGTTCGCTTCTGTTAAATTATATTATATTTATCTTCCTGAGGGTTTTACTTTTAATTTGTTACCCATAGATGGTATGTATCTTATTCTTACAGTACAATAGATTATCATATTGTAGTGTTCTCTCTTTCAGTCTTTTGTGTTACTCTTTCATCGGCCTGTCGTTTATTCAGTACTTCTGGACAGAAACTTTGGAAAGCGTTCCATTTATTTTAGTCTGGGATAATTGCATCAATTATCTCATTAGGCTCTCATTGGATATTAATTTCTAGATTGTGCGTTAATTTTTGCCTTTGATCTTTCCATTTCTTACAGTAAAGCAGAGTGGGTTGCGCATCATCTTGTGTTTGACAGCTGTACCAGCAGTGATCCGTTTGGTATTCACCTATTTCTTTTTCGTATATTGGTTGAAGCAACCATGACCTGTAAGTATCTGTGTGGTATAAAAATTTACATACCCGTGCTTTCTTGTGACCCATTTCTCAATATCTCTAATCAGCCTTTTAGTCCAGATTCCTGTGTTAGATTCCTCTCATATATTTTGCCATTCTTTGATTGTATTCTCCTTAGTTAATTTGATTTCTTTTTCCAGGTCTTGTTCATATTTTCCTTTCCCTTGTGTAAGGCTAGATACGTAACTTTCTATTAATTTCTTATTGAATTATTCATCTGTGTATGCTTCTTCGTTATAACGAGGTTTGTGACATCTTAATTTATTATCGTTCCTTGTTACTCTGGCTAAATTTTTAATTTTACTATTTCTAGCATTATCCTTTTCTTTTATTTCATAAAGTTCTTTTCTTACTTTGATCTTTACCAAAATGGGTGGAAATCTTGCTAGTACACAGAAGGCGTTTAATGATTAATGATTAATTTAATTTTATTATAAGATTAATGATTTATTTTATTGATTGAAATAAATATTATTTTAGATAATTATGGACCTTATCTAACTTTACTAGTTACTTCCTTATTAACCTTTGATGTAAGTTTATTTCTTATTATCTATTAGGTTCTATCGTATAAATTACAAACTAATTTTCAATTTGTTGTTCGTTTGAAATCAAAATTCGACACCAACAAAATATTCTGCTATTTTGATATATATTTAATATATATTATCATTTTATTTTATTTTATTTTATTCAAAAAGTAGTTTAATTTAAATATTAATTTTGGAGATTAATGATAATTATCTATTTAATTTTTTTTGAAAATAAAATTATTATGTATTTTGTATAATAAAATATTTTGTGGTTAATTAGTTAAAATTATTATATGATATTTTAAATTTACAAGATTTATGTTTTAGATTAAACTATTTAACTAAAATAATGATTTTATTTTATTGCTTATTCACTTATTTTAATTTTATTAAATTTTATGTTGATTTTCGTTTTTAAGAGTGATTTATTGATAATATTGATTAGTATACAATTTTTTGTAATTTCTATACTATCAATAATCTTTATGTTTGAAATTTATTCTAATGAATGAATTTTCATATATTTTATAGTATTTTCTGTGTGCGATAGAGTTATTGGTTTGAGAATTTTAGTTAATTGTACTTATTTTTATGGGAATCAAAGAATTTCAATATTAAATTTAACATGATAAAAGCTTTTTTAATAATTTTGATATTATTTTTTCTTTATAATTTAAATAAATTTTTAAAATTTACATTTTTATTTTGATGTTTATTAGATTTATATTATTATTCAATTTTAGAAATGAAATATATTGAAACACAATTAGGTTTAATTTTGGCTTTAATTTTTTTTCATTTATATTAGTTATTTTAAATTTATGAATTTTTAATTTGATTTTGTTAATAAATTTATCTAGAATTTGTTTTAATTTAAATTTGATTTTGTTGATTGTTTTATATTTTACATTTTTAACAATAAATTTTTTAATATTTTATTTCTTTTTTGAGGTAAGGTTAATTATTATATGTTTAATTATTGTAAAATGAGGGACAGGTAACATACGATTATTAGCTGGTTATTATCTGATGTTTTATACAATATTTTTTTCATTTCCCTTACTGGTTTTTTTATTAATTATTATTTATTTGAATAATTTAGCGCTAATAAATTTAATAGAAATAATAGATTATAATTTAAATATTTTTATATTTATTTATATATTAAGTTCATTTTTAGTGAAAATTCCTATATTTATATTACATGGATGATTATTAAAAGCTCATGTTGAAGCCCCTGTGTTTGGATCAATAATTTTAGCAGCTATTTTATTAAAATTAGGAACATATGGTTTATTGCGATTTATATATATTTTTTATTCTAATTTTTATTTTGTAAATTTGGTAATTTTAGTATTTAGATTAATTGGGGGGTTAATTGTTTCAATTTTATGTTTACGTCAAATTGATATAAAGATTTTGGTAGCTTATTCTTCAGTAATTCATATAAGAATTTTATTAAGATCTATAATAACTGAAATACTTTTAGGATTTGTAGGTAGTTATATTATTATAATTGCTCATGGATTATGTTCTTCGGGTTTATTTTATTCAGTAAATTTGTGTTATAAATCTTCAGGGAGACGGATTATATTTTTAAATAAGGGGATAATAGCGTTAATGCCTCCAATATCTATATTTTGATTTATATTTTGTACATCTAATATATCTGCTCCTGTTTCATTAAACTTAGTTGGTGAGGTATTTTTGTTAATAATTATTTATTTATGATTCAAATATTTGATTTATTTATTAATTTTTTATTGTTTTCTTAGATTTTGTTATTCATTATATTTATATATTTATGTTCAACATGGAAAAATAAATTTCTTTTTAAAGATTTTTAATGCTAATATTTTAGATTATTATATTTTATTGATGCATTGAATTCCCCTAAATTTTATATTTTTAAATTTAATTATTTTTTCATATTAATTTTAAATATATTTTATTTAAATAGTTTAATTAAAATATTGACTTGTGGTGTCAATGATATATGTATTTATATTTTAAATTATCATAAAAATGTTTTTAATTAGTTTATTCATACTATTTTCTGGAATACTATATCTATTTTTAGGCCTATATTTATATACATCTAAATATGTAATTATTTTAGAATGGGATTTAATAAATTTGTTTTGTATAAAATTTAGAATAATTATTTATTTGGATTTTATTAGATTAATATTTATCGGAGTTGTTTCTATTATTTCCTCATGCGTAATAATTTACAGAATTGAATATATAAGGTCAGATAAAACAATTTGTCGGTTTTTTTATTTATTAATTTTATTTATTCTATCAATATGTTTAATAATTTTAAGTCCCAGAGTTTTATCAATTTTATTAGGATGGGATGGGCTAGGTTTAATTTCTTTTGGTTTAATTATTTATTATCAAAGATATAGAGCTTTTAATTCTGGAGTTTTAACAATTGTATGTAATCGGGTTGGAGATATTGGATTTTTAATATTGATTGTTTCAAATTCCGCAAATGGGTCGTGAAATTTAATATTTTATGAAATAGATAGATTTATAATATTTTTCATATTTTTAAGCGCTTTAACTAAAAGAGCTCAAATACCCTTTTCTTTATGGTTACCTGCAGCTATAATAGCTCCAACCCCTATTTCTACTTTAGTTCATTCTTCAACCTTAGTTACTGCAGGGGTTTATTTATTAATCCATTATTACAGTTTAGTGTTTACAATAAATAATAACGTTATTTTATTTATCTCAATCTTTACTATATTTATGGCTAGTTCTATTGCTAATTTTGAATATGATTTAAAGAAAATTATTGCCCTATCAACTTTAAGTCAGTTAGGATTAATAATAAGAATTTTATCTGTAGGGTTAGTGGATTTAGCCTTCTTTCATTTAGTTATTCATGCTTTATTTAAATCAATAATATTTATATGTGCAAGAAGATTTATTCATAGATCTAATAATAACCAAGATATTCGAAATTTTAATTCTATGAGAATTTTAATACCTTTAAATGGTATAGTTCTATTAATTGGAAAATTAAGTCTATGCGGGTGTTTCTTTTTGTCAGGTTTTCTCTCTAAGGATATAATTATTGAATATTTCTTTATTAATAGAGATATTAGAATTACAATATTTTGTATATTTTATATATCTATGGTGTTTACACTAAGATACTCATTTCGTTTAGTTTTATGAATCTTTTATCCTTTTGAATTTAAAAATGTTACCTACAGAGTATATTATGAATCTTTATACATTAATTTATGTATTTCCTTTTTGTTTATTATAGTTATTTTTATGGGAATACTTATTTTTTATCTAATCTTTAAAGTTTACATTATCTTATTGAATTTTTATGATAAAATATTTATTTTATTTATTTATTTATTACGGATTTATTTTGGTTATTTATTATTTTATTATCCTAATAAACACCCCCAAAAATTTTTATTTAATAAATTTATCTTTTTCCTGAAAGGAATATATTTTTTATCATATTTTTATAAGATTAGGTATACTTTTTTACTTAAATCGATGTATAAAATTAATAATGAAATTGAAAAGGGTCTTTCCGAATCAATTTTGACATTTTGAATGAAAACATTTACAAATTACTTAGTAAAATTTATCAAGTGATTAATTATATATGACACTCTGATGTTTATCCTAAAGCCAAATAAAACTCAACACGAACAACAAACCGCTGATTATTTAATGATACTTATATTTTATATATATTTATCAATATTTATCCTCGTTTATTCATTATTTCTGTTGTTGTATTAAACTTACACCACTTACTGAACGAAAGAATATAATTTATTGTATTATTACTTATTATTGTATATTGCATTAACTGTAAATAATAGTCAGTTGGAAAGGCGTGCAGACATCTCTTCTAAAAATCGAAAATTAAAAACTTTTTAATAGGAACCAGATATTCAACGATGTTCTTTTAATTTCACTTTTCTTAAAACATCAATTTTGATGTATATATATTCAACTTATTCTTTTCAATATGTTTTAATACATTAATAGAGTTTTATTTATTTGCTTAGTATGTACTATTTCACAAGATTTAAGGTTTTACTGGTAGTATTTGAAGAGTACGTTTTGTTATGTTTTCTTATTAATATTATTCAAGATTATCTATTATTATTATTTCAAAATGTAATACTTTATTTTATAATGAATACAAAAATTATGTTTTTGTTATGTTTTATTTAAAATTAATTTCATTTTAGAAAGTGGGATGACATGACTATTGGCGAACCACCCATTATAATAAAAAAAGGGTAACGCGCCATGATAAATACCCCTAGGGTGGTGAGGAAATCTTTCACAATTACAATACAATATATCCTCTAACACGATTTTATAATTAACTGCATAATTGTTCCTTTCAATATCTAATTATGCTAATCTCTTTAGCCTGTTTCACCTGTTCACATAACCTATTTGGCTCCGTACCAATAATTTTGTCTATTCCACGTCTCTCTATTAACTTATACATACCTTTATGAATTTTTAAATTCTTCAGTTTGATTCAAAGATAGTTTTATCTTGTTTCACACTTATATTTTCTTGAAATCTCTGTAAATATTTCAAATATAATGCACCACAACACCAAACACTTTCCTAATTTTATTAAATCTAATACTATATATGAGTGCATTCCTTGAAATGTTCTTTCACGAATTACATCTCGTCATCATTGTGCTATAGTAAATAATATAGTAATTAATGATATAAATAGAATTCAATTAATTTTAAATTGAAAAATTATAATAGCTCTTATTAATAAATTTATTAAATTAATAGATAATATTATTGGTCAAGGCCTGGGTGTTACTAGATGAAATGGATGATTTTTCATTTGTTTTAGTGTTTATTTAAGATAAACAATTTTTTTTTAATTTAATGATTTTAATGATTAGATTCATTAAAGTATAGAAGTCTAAGAATGGAAATTACATACGATTGAATAAATAAAACTGAGATTTCTAGAATAAATAATATATTTTGAATAATGATTATAAATGGAATAATAATTAATCAGGAACTTTCTATTGACGATCCTAGTAAAGTTAAAAGTAAATATCCTGCTAATATATTAGCTGTTAGTCGAATTGATAATGCTCATGGACGAATAATGTTTCTGATTGTTTCAATTAATACTATAAAATTTATTAATATTAAAGGTGTATTTAGTGGTACTAAATGAATTAATATCTTTTCTGAATTTATAGTTCAACCGTAAAATATATATGTTAATCATATTGATATTGTTAATGATAAATTAATTGATAAGTGACTTGTAGGAGTGAAAGTATATGGTATTAATCCTATTAAATTATAAAGTATAATTATTATTAGTATTCTTAAGAAAATAATTATATTAAATATATATTTGTAACTAATTAGTAATTTAAATTCATTGTAAATTATTATTATAAGTTTAATTCATAATATATTTAAACGAGAGAGAATAAATCAATATATTATTGGTATCATTATTAATGGTAGTAATAAACTAATTCAATTTATTATAAGTATAATATATGTAGATGGGTCGAAAATTGATAATAGGTTTATCATATTCACTTTCATAAATTTTTATTCTTATTTTTTAATATTTTCTTTTTATTTTTATATGGAGAAAAATTAATAAATAAATAATGAAGATTAATGATTATAATGTAAATAATTCTTAATGTGAAAAATAGAAGAATTGATCATAATATTGGTTTTATCTGTGGTATAAAAAAATATTTAAATATTGGCCATTAGAAGTATATCGAATTTATACTATAATATGGTTTAAGAGACCAATTCTTTCATTTCAGACATCTAATGATTAAATTATTATTGTTAAATAAAATATAAATAAAAAATATTGAAAAATTAATAATTTTAAATTGACAATTTAATGTTATATGTTTAACTAATTTTTTATCTTAGGATTTTATAAAGTTATTATTCTAAGTAATCAATTTCCAAAATCATTTATTGATGTTGATTCTACTACGATAGGTATAAATCTATGATTTGTTCCACAAATTTCTGAACATTGGCCAAAAAATAATCCTGGTCGGTATGTAAATAATATTATTTGATTAAGTCGTCCTGGAGTTGCATCTATTTTTATTCCTAAGGATGGAATTGTTCATGAGTGAATTACATCAACAGATGTTGTAATTAAAGGAATTGGGGTTTTAAATGGAATAATAATTCGATTATCTACATCTAATAGTCGAAATAATCTTAAATTTGAATAATCATTGATTATAAAAGAATCATAATTTAAATAAAATTCTGGATATTCATATCTTCAATATCATTGATGACCAATAGCTTTAATTGTAAAATATGAGAATGTCCATATTTCATCAACAAAATAAAGAGTTTTTAATGATGGAAATGCAATAATTATTAATACAATTATTGGAAAAATAGTTCAAATAATTTCAATTAAATTATTTTCTAATAAAAATCGATTTCTAAATTTTCTTAAAATGATATTTATTATTATAAATAATGTTATCGAAATAATTATTGATAATATTATATATAGTAATATTATAAAATACAACTAAATTATCAGCAAAAGGAGAGTTAGGATCTTGAAGTGAAAATATATTTCATGTAGCAATTCTTAATAAATGAAATATATCTTTATATATGAAGCTTAAATTCATCGCACTAATCTGCCATATTAAATTTAATTTTTAATTTATAAATTTTATAAGTTTAAAATTAAATTTTATTTTTTTTATTTTCTTTTTTAAAAATCAAAGGAATTTCATTAAATGAGTGTTCAAATGGGGGATAGTTTTGTAATCATTCGAGTGAATTTTGAAAATATATAAGTAAAATTAATCGTTTTACTATAAATCTTTCTAATATAATAAAAATAAATATTATTATTCTATTAATTGAAATTAATGATCCTAGTGAAGGTAAAAAATTTCAACAGTAATACGCGTCAGGGTAATCTGAATATCGTCGTGGTATTCCTATTAATCCTAAAAAATGTTGAGGGAAGAATGTTATATTTACTCCAATAAATATAAAATAAAATTGAATTTTAAGAAATTTTTTGTTTAGTGTTAAGCCAGTAATTAAAGGATATCAGTGAAATAATCTTGCAATAATTCTAAATACTGCTCCTATTGAAAGTACATAATGAAAATGTCCTACAACATAGTATGTATCATGAAGTAAAATATGAATAGATGAATTTGATAATATAATTCCTGTTAATCCTCCTATTGTAAACAAAAAAATAAATCCCATAGATCATAAAGTTGTTGGATTTGCGTAAGCTTTTGATCCATGGAATGTTGCTAGTCATCTAAAAACTTTAATGCCAGTGGGAATGGCAGTAATTATAGTTGCTGATGTGAAATAAGCGCGAGTATCTACATCTATTCCAACAGTAAATATGTGATGTGCTCATACAATAAATCCTAGAAAACCAATTCCTAGTATTGCGTATACTATTCCTATGTTTCCAAATGTTGCTTTTTTACCTCTTTCGTTTAAAATAATATGTGAGATTAGTCCAAATCCTGGAAGAATTAGAATATAAACTTTTGGATGTCCAAAGAATCAAAATAAGTGTTGGTATAAAATTGGGTCACCCCCTCCTATAGGGTAAAAAAAGAAGAATTTAAATTTCGATCTGATAAAAGTATTGTAATTGCTCCAGCAAGAACAGGTAGTGATAGTAAAAGTAAAATTGCTGTAATTATAACTGATCATGGGAATAAAGGTATTTGATCATATTGTAGCGAATAATTTATTATATTGAAAATTGTCACTAAAAAATTAATAGCCCCTATGATTGATGATACTCCGGCGATATGAAGGGAAAAAATTGTTAGATCGGTAGATGATGATGGGTGGTATATAAATGATGATAATGGAGGGTAAATTGTTCATCCTGTGCCTGATCCTGAATTTAAATAATTTCTTATTAATAATGAAAAAATTGAAGGAGGTAGTAATCAAAATCTTATATTGTTTATTCGTGGAAATGCCATATCTGGAGCTCCAATCATTAAGGGAACTAATCAGTTCCCAAAATCTCCAATTATGAATGGTATAACCATAAAAAAAATTATAACAAAAGCATGAGACGTTACAATTGAATTATAAATCTGATCATTTTTAATTCATGCCCCTGTCTTCTTAATTCTAATCGAATAATAAATCTTATTGATGAACCAATTATTCCTGATCATATAGCGAATATAAAATATAATATGCCAATATTTTTATGATTAGTGGAGTATAATCATTTTTTCATTCACGAAGAAATTAAGATTTATAAAATTAAATTTATATTTTTAATTTTGAAGATTAATAGTTTAAAATTAACTTAAAATCTTTAAATAAAGTATTAGAGTATTATGTCTGATAAAAGGAATAAATTGTAAATTTATTTATGAAAATAAAATTTTCTAATACTATTAATATAATTTCTATAATTTAAACAAAATATTAAATTGCAAATTTAAAAATAAAATATAATTTTTCAGAAATTAGATTTTAAAGTAAATGTATATGATTCTAAATATAATTACTATAATAGTTATAATTAATAAAATTCACATATCTATATATTTGTATTTTAAGAATATATTTGAGTAATTTTTATTGAATAAATTATTATTAATAAAATTTAAATAATTTCAAATTATTAATAGTCTTGATATTACAATAACGATAGATAGGATAAGATTAAAACCATTAAGTTTAATTACTAAGTTCTCTAACACTAATCATTTTAAAGAAAATACTCCTATTGGTGGAATAAATATATATGTTAGTAATAAATAAGAAAATGTAAGTTTTGATTTATTGTTAAAGATTATTATTTCTATTTTATTTTCTAATTTTATATCTATGATTAAATAGATTATATTATATGATAATACTGAATATATGATGAAGTAAAGAATAAAAATATACAAATTTAAATATATTAATGTTATTATTAATGAAGTTTGATAAATTGAAGAAAATGATATTATTAGTATTAAAGAATTTTTATTTAATATTAATAGAGGTGATACAATTAAATTTAGAGTAATTATAATTAATAATTCTTTTATCGGGATTGAATTTATTAAAAGAATAAAAGGAATTAATTTTATGAATGTTATTAATAAGAATGCATTTATGAAATTAATTGATTTAAATATAAAATTAAATCAAGCATTAAATGGAATAATCCCTAATTTTAATGAAGTTCCCATTATTATTAGGATTGATGAGTATACATTAAAATTATTAAATAAAATTCCCGTTAAAATTAGAGATCTTCTAATAAATGAAATAAAAAAATAAAGAACTCTAATTTTCATATTTTTTGAAATAGCTAATGATGATAAAAAAATTAAGTTAGTAATTTCTATAATTAGTCAAATGAAAAATATATTGTTTAATATGAGAGAAAATACTGATAAAAAGATAATTATTATAGATGAAAAATAAGAATAAAAATTTTTTATCATGATTAATTTTTTGTTAAATCTTTATATTTTAGTGTATGAGCATATAAATTTTTAAAGTTTATGGAATTAAAATTATTACTAAATTACTATTACACTAAATACAATCATTATTCTGCCATCCGCTGTATCGGTATCTATCATAAGATCGAAAAACTGCTTACTTGTTCTCAATTTTATGCTTCTCAAATGGATTTCTGCGGCCCTAATTGTCCGATCTGGTTGAGTAGCGTCTCTAACTGAAGCCTAGGTTGTGCGGAACGTAAATATAAACATTATTTTGCTTTCCATTGCATCTGAACCTATCCTATGATCGAAAAACTTCAAATTCATTCCGAATTTTGTGCTTCTGGAGTCAATTTCAGCGGCCCTACTTGTCCGATATGGCTGAGCAGCGGCTCAAACTGCAGCCTGGGTTGTGCGGAACGTAAGTATAAACATTACTTTGCCTTTTATTGCGTCCAAACCTGCCATAGAATGGAAAAACTGCTTATTTATTCTCAATCTTATGATTCTCATGTCGATTTCAGCGGCCCTAATTGTCCGATCTGGTTGAGCAGCGCCTCTAACGGAAGCCTAGGGTGTCAGGAACGTAAATATAACCCTTCTTTTGCTGTCCACTGCATCTGACCCTATCCTAGGATCGAAAAACTGCAAATTCATTCTGAATTTTTTGCTTCTGAAGTCGATTTCTGCGGCCCCAATTGTCCAATTTGGTTGTCCAGCGTCTGAAACTGAAGACTGGGTTGTGCGGTGTTAGGTTATCCATCTAGTCGACCTGTCATTTGTTTGGATTCTGTTATAATGATTTACTAGATTCGTTATTTATGGTTTTTAGCTTTGACAGCGTCTTCAAAGTTTATGCATTTCTTGGTACGTTATTATTTAATTTCACGGTTTACTATTATTTATATTTTAGTTAATTTAGTTGTATTGCTTCCAAAACTCTTCGCACCTCTTTAGATTACATTCACTAGTAAGGACTCTTATTGTACTAATATTGTTGTAATACAATATATCACGTTTATTGTTTTACAATCTCTCTATTTTTAATTAAGTGGAAATTATTATCTATATTTTAATTAGGTTAATATTTCTTTCCTGTTTCAAGTTTGCGTTCGCTTCTGTTAAATTATATTATATTTATCTTCCTGAGGGTTTTACTTTTAATTTGTTACCCATAGATGGTATGTATCTTATTCTTACAGTACAATAGATTATCATATTGTAGTGTTCTCTCTTTCAGTCTTTTGTGTTACTCTTTCATCGGCCTGTCTTTTATTCAGTACTTCTGGACAGAAACTTTGGAAAGCGTTCCATTTATTTTAGTCTGGGATAATTGCATCAATTATCTCATTAGGCTCTCATTGGATATTAATTTCTAGATTGTGCGTTAATTTTTGCCTTTGATCTTTCCATTTCTTACAGTAAAGCAGAGTGGGTTGCGCATCATCTTGTGTTTGACAGCTGTACCAGCAGTGATCCGTTTGGTATTCACCTATTTCTTTTTCGTATATTGGTTGAAGCAACCATGACCTGTAAGTATCTGTGTGGTATAAAAATTTACATACCCGTGCTTTCTTGTGACCCATTTCTCAATATCTCTAATCAGCCTTTTAGTCCAGATTCCTGTGTTAGATTCCTCTCATATATTTTGCCATTCTTTGATTGTATTCTCCTTAGTTAATTTGATTTCTTTTTCCAGGTCTTGTTCATATTTTCCTTTCCCTTGTGTAAGGCTAGATACGTAACTTTCTATTAATTTCTTATTGAATTATTCATCTGTGTATGCTTCTTCGTTATAACGAGGTTTGTGACATCTTAATTTATTATCGTTCCTTGTTACTCTGGCTAAATTTTTAATTTTACTATTTCTAGCATTATCCTTTTCTTTTATTTCATAAAGTTCTTTTCTTACTTTGATCTTTACCAAAATGGGTGGAAATCTTGCTAGTACACAGAAGGCGTTTAATGATTAATGATTAATTTAATTTTATTATAAGATTAATGATTTATTTTATTGATTGAAATAAATATTATTTTAGATAATTATGGACCTTATCTAACTTTACTAGTTACTTCCTTATTAACCTTTGATGTAAGTTTATTTCTTATTATCTATTAGGTTCTATCGTATAAATTACAAACTAATTTTCAATTTGTTGTTCGTTTGAAATCAAAATTCGACACCAACAAAATATTCTGCTATTTTGATATATATTTAATATATATTATCATTTTATTTTATTTTATTTTATTCAAAAAGTAGTTTAATTTAAATATTAATTTTGGAGATTAATGATAATTATCTATTTAATTTTTTTTGAAAATAAAATTATTATGTATTTTGTATAATAAAATATTTTGTGGTTAATTAGTTAAAATTATTATATGATATTTTAAATTTACAAGATTTATGTTTTAGATTAAACTATTTAACTAAAACAATGATTTTATTTTATTGCTTATTCACTTATTTTAATTTTATTAAATTTTATGTTGATTTTCGTTTTTAAGAGTGATTTATTGATAATATTGATTAGTATACAATTTTTTGTAATTTCTATACTATCAATAATCTTTATGTTTGAAATTTATTCTAATGAATGAATTTTCATATATTTTATAGTATTTTCTGTGTGCGATAGAGTTATTGGTTTGAGAATTTTAGTTAATTGTACTTATTTTTATGGGAATCAAAGAATTTCAATATTAAATTTAACATGATAAAAGCTTTTTTAATAATTTTGATATTATTTTTTCTTTATAATTTAAATAAATTTTTAAAATTTACATTTTTATTTTGATGTTTATTAGATTTATATTATTATTCAATTTTAGAAATGAAATATATTGAAACACAATTAGGTTTAATTTTGGCTTTAATTTTTTTTCATTTATATTAGTTATTTTAAATTTATGAATTTTTAATTTGATTTTGTTAATAAATTTATCTAGAATTTGTTTTAATTTAAATTTGATTTTGTTGATTGTTTTATATTTTACATTTTTAACAATAAATTTTTTAATATTTTATTTCTTTTTTGAGGTAAGGTTAATTATTATATGTTTAATTATTGTAAAATGAGGGACAGGTAACATACGATTATTAGCTGGTTATTATCTGATGTTTTATACAATATTTTTTTCATTTCCCTTACTGGTTTTTTTATTAATTATTATTTATTTGAATAATTTAGCGCTAATAAATTTAATAGAAATAATAGATTATAATTTAAATATTTTTATATTTATTTATATATTAAGTTCATTTTTAGTGAAAATTCCTATATTTATATTACATGGATGATTATTAAAAGCTCATGTTGAAGCCCCTGTGTTTGGATCAATAATTTTAGCAGCTATTTTATTAAAATTAGGAACATA
Organism: Calliopsis andreniformis; assembly: GCF_051401765.1. NCBI lineage: Eukaryota > Metazoa > Arthropoda > Insecta > Hymenoptera > Andrenidae > Calliopsis > Calliopsis andreniformis. Next base: position 242,523 of record NW_027480685.1, read on the forward strand.
TGGTTTATTGCGATTTATATATATTTTTTATTCTAATTTTTATTTTGTAAATTTGGTAATTTTAGTATTTAGATTAATTGGGGGGTTAATTGTTTCAATTTTATGTTTACGTCAAATTGATATAAAGATTTTGGTAGCTTATTCTTCAGTAATTCATATAAGAATTTTATTAAGATCTATAATAACTGAAATACTTTTAGGATTTGTAGGTAGTTATATTATTATAATTGCTCATGGATTATGTTCTTCGGGTTTATTTTATTCAGTAAATTTGTGTTATAAATCTTCAGGGAGACGGATTATATTTTTAAATAAGGGGATAATAGCGTTAATGCCTCCAATATCTATATTTTGATTTATATTTTGTACATCTAATATATCTGCTCCTGTTTCATTAAACTTAGTTGGTGAGGTATTTTTGTTAATAATTATTTATTTATGATTCAAATATTTGATTTATTTATTAATTTTTTATTGTTTTCTTAGATTTTGTTATTCATTATATTTATATATTTATGTTCTACATGGAAAAATAAATTTCTTTTTAAAGATTTTTAATGCTAATATTTTAGATTATTATATTTTATTGATGCATTGAATTCCCCTAAATTTTATATTTCTAATTTAATTATTTTTTCATATTAATTTTAAATATATTTTATTTAAATAGTTTAATTAAAATATTGACTTGTGGTGTCAATGATATATGTATTTATATTTTAAATTATCATAAAAATGTTTTTAATTAGTTTATTCATACTATTTTCTGGAATACTATATCTATTTTTACGCCTATATTTATATACATCTAAATATGTAATTATTTTAGAATGGGATTTAATAAATTTGTTTTGTATAAAATTTAGAATAATTATTTATTTGGATTTTATTAGATTAATATTTATCGGAGTTGTTTCTATTATTTCCTCATGCGTAATAATTTACAGAATTGAATATATAAGGTCAGATAAAACAATTTGTCGGTTTTTTTATTTATTAATTTTATTTATTCTATCAATATGTTTAATAATTTTAAGTCCCAGAGTTTTATCAATTTTATTAGGATGGGATGGGCTAGGTTTAATTTCTTTTGGTTTAATTATTTATTATCAAAGATATAGAGCTTTTAATTCTGGAGTTTTAACAATTGTATGTAATCGGGTTGGAGATATTGGATTTTTAATATTGATTGTTTCAAATTCCGCAAATGGGTCGTGAAATTTAATATTTTATGAAATAGATAGATTTATAATATTTTTCATATTTTTAAGCGCTTTAACTAAAAGAGCTCAAATACCCTTTTCTTTATGGTTACCTGCAGCTATAATAGCTCCAACCCCTATTTCTACTTTAGTTCATTCTTCAACCTTAGTTACTGCAGGGGTTTATTTATTAATCCATTATTACAGTTTAGTGTTTACAATAAATAATAACGTTATTTTATTTATCTCAATCTTTACTATATTTATGGCTAGTTCTATTGCTAATTTTGAATATGATTTAAAGAAAATTATTGCCCTATCAACTTTAAGTCAGTTAGGATTAATAATAAGAATTTTATCTGTAGGGTTAGTGGATTTAGCCTTCTTTCATTTAGTTATTCATGCTTTATTTAAATCAATAATATTTATATGTGCAAGAAGATTTATTCATAGATCTAATAATAACCAAGATATTCGAAATTTTAATTCTATGAGAATTTTAATACCTTTAAATGGTATAGTTCTATTAATTGGAAAATTAAGTCTATGCGGGTGTTTCTTTTTGTCAGGTTTTCTCTCTAAGGATATAATTATTGAATATTTCTTTATTAATAGAGATATTAGAATTACAATATTTTGTATATTTTATATATCTATGGTGTTTACACTAAGATACTCATTTCGTTTAGTTTTATGAATCTTTTATCCTTTTGAATTTAAAAATGTTACCTACAGAGTATATTATGAATCTTTATACATTAATTTATGTATTTCCTTTTTGTTTATTATAGTTATTTTTATGGGAATACTTATTTTTTATCTAATCTTTAAAGTTTACATTATCTTATTGAATTTTTATGATAAAATATTTATTTTATTTATTTATTTATTACGGATTTATTTTGGTTATTTATTATTTTATTATCCTAATAAACACCCCCAAAAATTTTTATTTAATAAATTTATCTTTTTCCTGAAAGGAATATATTTTTTATCATATTTTTATAAGATTAGGTATACTTTTTTACTTAAATCGATGTATAAAATTAATAATGAAATTGAAAAGGGTCTTTCCGAATCAATTTTGACATTTTGAATGAAAACATTTACAAATTACTTAGTAAAATTTATCAAGTGATTAATTATATATGACACTCTGATGTTTATCCTAAAGCCAAATAAAACTCAACACGAACAACAAACCGCTGATTATTTAATGATACTTATATTTTATATATATTTATCAATATTTATCCTCGTTTATTCATTATTTCTGTTGTTGTATTAAACTTACACCACTTACTGAACGAAAGAATATAATTTATTGTATTATTACTTATTATTGTATATTGCATTAACTGTAAATAATAGTCAGTTGGAAAGGCGTGCAGACATCTCTTCTAAAAATCGAAAATTAAAAACTTTTTAATAGGAACCAGATATTCAACGATGTTCTTTTAATTTCACTTTTCTTAAAACATCAATTTTGATGTATATATATTCAACTTATTCTTTTCAATATGTTTTAATACATTAATAGAGTTTTATTTATTTGCTTAGTATGTACTATTTCACAAGATTTAAGGTTTTACTGGTAGTATTTGAAGAGTACGTTTTGTTATGTTTTCTTATTAATATTATTCAAGATTATCTATTATTATTATTTCAAAATGTAATACTTTATTTTATAATGAATACAAAAATTATGTTTTTGTTATGTTTTATTTAAAATTAATTTCATTTTAGAAAGTGGGATGACATGACTATTGGCGAACCACCCATTATAATAAAAAAAGGGTAACGCGCCATGATAAATACCCCTAGGGTGGTGAGGAAATCTTTCACAATTACAATACAATATATCCTCTAACACGATTTTATAATTAACTGCATAATTGTTCCTTTCAATATCTAATTATGCTAATCTCTTTAGCCTGTTTCACCTGTTCACATAACCTATTTGGCTCCGTACCAATAATTTTGTCTATTCCACGTCTCTCTATTAACTTATACATACCTTTATGAATTTTTAAATTCTTCAGTTTGATTCAAAGATAGTTTTATCTTGTTTCACACTTATATTTTCTTGAAATCTCTGTAAATATTTCAAATATAATGCACCACAACACCAAACACTTTCCTAATTTTATTAAATCTAATACTATATATGAGTGCATTCCTTGAAATGTTCTTTCACGAATTACATCTCGTCATCATTGTGCTATAGTAAATAATATAGTAATTAATGATATAAATAGAATTCAATTAATTTTAAATTGAAAAATTATAATAGCTCTTATTAATAAATTTATTAAATTAATAGATAATATTATTGGTCAAGGCCTGGGTGTTACTAGATGAAATGGATGATTTTTCATTTGTTTTAGTGTTTATTTAAGATAAACAATTTTTTTTTAATTTAATGATTTTAATGATTAGATTCATTAAAGTATAGAAGTCTAAGAATGGAAATTACATACGATTGAATAAATAAAACTGAGATTTCTAGAATAAATAATATATTTTGAATAATGATTATAAATGGAATAATAATTAATCAGGAACTTTCTATTGACGATCCTAGTAAAGTTAAAAGTAAATATCCTGCTAATATATTAGCTGTTAGTCGAATTGATAATGCTCATGGACGAATAATGTTTCTGATTGTTTCAATTAATACTATAAAATTTATTAATATTAAAGGTGTATTTAGTGGTACTAAATGAATTAATATCTTTTCTGAATTTATAGTTCAACCGTAAAATATATATGTTAATCATATTGATATTGTTAATGATAAATTAATTGATAAGTGACTTGTAGGAGTGAAAGTATATGGTATTAATCCTATTAAATTATAAAGTATAATTATTATTAGTATTCTTAAGAAAATAATTATATTAAATATATATTTGTAACTAATTAGTAATTTAAATTCATTGTAAATTATTATTATAAGTTTAATTCATAATATATTTAAACGAGAGAGAATAAATCAATATATTATTGGTATCATTATTAATGGTAGTAATAAACTAATTCAATTTATTATAAGTATAATATATGTAGATGGGTCGAAAATTGATAATAGGTTTATCATATTCACTTTCATAAATTTTTATTCTTATTTTTTAATATTTTCTTTTTATTTTTATATGGAGAAAAATTAATAAATAAATAATGAAGATTAATGATTATAATGTAAATAATTCTTAATGTGAAAAATAGAAGAATTGATCATAATATTGGTTTTATCTGTGGTATAAAAAAATATTTAAATATTGGCCATTAGAAGTATATCGAATTTATACTATAATATGGTTTAAGAGACCAATTCTTTCATTTCAGACATCTAATGATTAAATTATTATTGTTAAATAAAATATAAATAAAAAATATTGAAAAATTAATAATTTTAAATTGACAATTTAATGTTATATGTTTAACTAATTTTTTATCTTAGGATTTTATAAAGTTATTATTCTAAGTAATCAATTTCCAAAATCATTTATTGATGTTGATTCTACTACGATAGGCATAAATCTATGATTTGTTCCACAAATTTCTGAACATTGGCCAAAAAATAATCCTGGTCGGTATGTAAATAATATTATTTGATTAAGTCGTCCTGGAGTTGCATCTATTTTTATTCCTAAGGATGGAATTGTTCATGAGTGAATTACATCAACAGATGTTGTAATTAAACGAATTGGGGTTTTAAATGGAATAATAATTCGATTATCTACATCTAATAGTCGAAATAATCTTAAATTTGAATAATCATTGATTATAAAAGAATCATAATTTAAATAAAATTCTGGATATTCATATCTTCAATATCATTGATGACCAATAGCTTTAATTGTAAAATATGAGAATGTCCATATTTCATCAACAAAATAAAGAGTTTTTAATGATGGAAATGCAATAATTATTAATACAATTATTGGAAAAATAGTTCAAATAATTTCAATTAAATTATTTTCTAATAAAAATCGATTTCTAAATTTTCTTAAAATGATATTTATTATTATAAATAATGTTATCGAAATAATTATTGATAATATTATATATAGTAATATTATAAAATACAACTAAATTATCAGCAAAAGGAGAGTTAGGATCTTGAAGTGAAAATATATTTCATGTAGCAATTCTTAATAAATGAAATATATCTTTATATATGAAGCTTAAATTCATCGCACTAATCTGCCATATTAAATTTAATTTTTAATTTATAAATTTTATAAGTTTAAAATTAAATTTTATTTTTTTTATTTTCTTTTTTAAAAATCAAAGGAATTTCATTAAATGAGTGTTCAAATGGGGGATAGTTTTGTAATCATTCGAGTGAATTTTGAAAATATATAAGTAAAATTAATCGTTTTACTATAAATCTTTCTAATATAATAAAAATAAATATTATTATTCTATTAATTGAAATTAATGATCCTAGTGAAGGTAAAAAATTTCAACAGTAATACGCGTCAGGGTAATCTGAATATCGTCGTGGTATTCCTATTAATCCTAAAAAATGTTGAGGGAAGAATGTTATATTTACTCCAATAAATATAAAATAAAATTGAATTTTAAGAAATTTTTTGTTTAGTGTTAAGCCAGTAATTAAAGGATATCAGTGAAATAATCTTGCAATAATTCTAAATACTGCTCCTATTGAAAGTACATAATGAAAATGTCCTACAACATAGTATGTATCATGAAGTAAAATATGAATAGATGAATTTGATAATATAATTCCTGTTAATCCTCCTATTGTAAACAAAAAAATAAATCCCATAGATCATAAAGTTGTTGGATTTGCGTAAGCTTTTGATCCATGGAATGTTGCTAGTCATCTAAAAACTTTAATGCCAGTGGGAATGGCAGTAATTATAGTTGCTGATGTGAAATAAGCGCGAGTATCTACATCTATTCCAACAGTAAATATGTGATGTGCTCATACAATAAATCCTAGAAAACCAATTCCTAGTATTGCGTATACTATTCCTATGTTTCCAAATGTTGCTTTTTTACCTCTTTCGTTTAAAATAATATGTGAGATTAGTCCAAATCCTGGAAGAATTAGAATATAAACTTTTGGATGTCCAAAGAATCAAAATAAGTGTTGGTATAAAATTGGGTCACCCCCTCCTATAGGGTAAAAAAAGAAGAATTTAAATTTCGATCTGATAAAAGTATTGTAATTGCTCCAGCAAGAACAGGTAGTGATAGTAAAAGTAAAATTGCTGTAATTATAACTGATCATGGGAATAAAGGTATTTGATCATATTGTAGCGAATAATTTATTATATTGAAAATTGTCACTAAAAAATTAATAGCCCCTATGATTGATGATACTCCGGCGATATGAAGGGAAAAAATTGTTAGATCGGTAGATGATGATGGGTGGTATATAAATGATGATAATGGAGGGTAAATTGTTCATCCTGTGCCTGATCCTGAATTTAAATAATTTCTTATTAATAATGAAAAAATTGAAGGAGGTAGTAATCAAAATCTTATATTGTTTATTCGTGGAAATGCCATATCTGGAGCTCCAATCATTAAGGGAACTAATCAGTTCCCAAAATCTCCAATTATGAATGGTATAACCATAAAAAAAATTATAACAAAAGCATGAGACGTTACAATTGAATTATAAATCTGATCATTTTTAATTCATGCCCCTGTCTTCTTAATTCTAATCGAATAATAAATCTTATTGATGAACCAATTATTCCTGATCATATAGCGAATATAAAATATAATATGCCAATATTTTTATGATTAGTGGAGTATAATCATTTTTTCATTCACGAAGAAATTAAGATTTATAAAATTAAATTTATATTTTTAATTTTGAAGATTAATAGTTTAAAATTAACTTAAAATCTTTAAATAAAGTATTAGAGTATTATGTCTGATAAAAGGAATAAATTGTAAATTTATTTATGAAAATAAAATTTTCTAATACTATTAATATAATTTCTATAATTTAAACAAAATATTAAATTGCAAATTTAAAAATAAAATATAATTTTTCAGAAATTAGATTTTAAAGTAAATGTATATGATTCTAAATATAATTACTATAATAGTTATAATTAATAAAATTCACATATCTATATATTTGTATTTTAAGAATATATTTGAGTAATTTTTATTGAATAAATTATTATTAATAAAATTTAAATAATTTCAAATTATTAATAGTCTTGATATTACAATAACGATAGATAGGATAAGATTAAAACCATTAAGTTTAATTACTAAGTTCTCTAACACTAATCATTTTAAAGAAAATACTCCTATTGGTGGAATAAATATATATGTTAGTAATAAATAAGAAAATGTAAGTTTTGATTTATTGTTAAAGATTATTATTTCTATTTTATTTTCTAATTTTATATCTATGATTAAATAGATTATATTATATGATAATACTGAATATATGATGAAGTAAAGAATAAAAATATACAAATTTAAATATATTAATGTTATTATTAATGAAGTTTGATAAATTGAAGAAAATGATATTATTAGTATTAAAGAATTTTTATTTAATATTAATAGAGGTGATACAATTAAATTTAGAGTAATTATAATTAATAATTCTTTTATCGGGATTGAATTTATTAAAAGAATAAAAGGAATTAATTTTATGAATGTTATTAATAAGAATGCATTTATGAAATTAATTGATTTAAATATAAAATTAAATCAAGCATTAAATGGAATAATCCCTAATTTTAATGAAGTTCCCATTATTATTAGGATTGATGAGTATACATTAAAATTATTAAATAAAATTCCCGTTAAAATTAGAGATCTTCTAATAAATGAAATAAAAAAATAAAGAACTCTAATTTTCATATTTTTTGAAATAGCTAATGATGATAAAAAAATTAAGTTAGTAATTTCTATAATTAGTCAAATGAAAAATATATTGTTTAATATGAGAGAAAATACTGATAAAAAGATAATTATTATAGATGAAAAATAAGAATAAAAATTTTTTATCATGATTAATTTTTTGTTAAATCTTTATATTTTAGTGTATGAGCATATAAATTTTTAAAGTTTATGGAATTAAAATTATTACTAAATTACTATTACACTAAATACAATCATTATTCTGCCATCCGCTGTATCGGTATCTATCATAAGATCGAAAAACTGCTTACTTGTTCTCAATTTTATGCTTCTCAAATGGATTTCTGCGGCCCTAATTGTCCGATCTGGTTGAGTAGCGTCTCTAACTGAAGCCTAGGTTGTGCGGAACGTAAATATAAACATTATTTTGCTTTCCATTGCATCTGAACCTATCCTATGATCGAAAAACTTCAAATTCATTCCGAATTTTGTGCTTCTGGAGTCAATTTCAGCGGCCCTACTTGTCCGATATGGCTGAGCAGCGGCTCAAACTGCAGCCTGGGTTGTGCGGAACGTAAGTATAAACATTACTTTGCCTTTTATTGCGTCCAAACCTGCCATAGAATGGAAAAACTGCTTATTTATTCTCAATCTTATGATTCTCATGTCGATTTCAGCGGCCCTAATTGTCCGATCTGGTTGAGCAGCGCCTCTAACGGAAGCCTAGGGTGTCAGGAACGTAAATATAACCCTTCTTTTGCTGTCCACTGCATCTGACCCTATCCTAGGATCGAAAAACTGCAAATTCATTCTGAATTTTTTGCTTCTGAAGTCGATTTCTGCGGCCCCAATTGTCCAATTTGGTTGTCCAGCGTCTGAAACTGAAGACTGGGTTGTGCGGTGTTAGGTTATCCATCTAGTCGACCTGTCATTTGTTTGGATTCTGTTATAATGATTTACTAGATTCGTTATTTATGGTTTTTAGCTTTGACAGCGTCTTCAAAGTTTATGCATTTCTTGGTACGTTATTATTTAATTTCACGGTTTACTATTATTTATATTTTAGTTAATTTAGTTGCATTGCTTCCAAAACTCTTCGCACCTCTTTAGATTACATTCACTAGTAAGGACTCTTATTGTACTAATATTGTTGTAATACAATATATCACGTTTATTGTTTTACAATCTCTCTATTTTTAATTAAGTGGAAATTATTATCTATATTTTAATTAGGTTAATATTTCTTTCCTGTTTCAGGTTTGCGTTCGCTTCTGTTAAATTATATTATATTTATCTTCCTGAGGGTTTTACTTTTAATTTGTTACCCATAGATGGTATGTATCTTATTCTTACAGTACAATAGATTATCATATTGTAGTGTTCTCTCTTTCAGTCTTTTGTGTTACTCTTTCATCGGCCTGTCTTTTATTCAGTACTTCTGGACAGAAACTTTGGAAAGCGTTCCATTTATTTTAGTCTGGGATAATTGCATCAATTATCTCATTAGGCTCTCATTGGATATTAATTTCTAGATTGTGCGTTAATTTTTGCCTTTGATCTTTCCATTTCTTACAGTAAAGCAGAGTGGGTTGCGCATCATCTTGTGTTTGACAGCTGTACCAGCAGTGATCCGTTTGGTATTCACCTATTTCTTTTTCGTATATTGGTTGAAGCAACCATGACCTGTAAGTATCTGTGTGGTATAAAAATTTACATACCCGTGCTTTCTTGTGACCCATTTCTCAATATCTCTAATCAGCCTTTTAGTCCAGATTCCTGTGTTAGATTCCTCTCATATATTTTGCCATTCTTTGATTGTATTCTCCTTAGTTAATTTGATTTCTTTTTCCAGGTCTTGTTCATATTTTCCTTTCCCTTGTGTAAGGCTAGATACGTAACTTTCTATTAATTTCTTATTGAATTATTCATCTGTGTATGCTTCTTCGTTATAACGAGGTTTGTGACATCTTAATTTATTATCGTTCCTTGTTACTCTGGCTAAATTTTTAATTTTACTATTTCTAGCATTATCCTTTTCTTTTATTTCATAAAGTTCTTTTCTTACTTTGATCTTTACCAAAATGGGTGGAAATCTTGCTAGTACACAGAAGGCGTTTAATGATTAATGATTAATTTAATTTTATTATAAGATTAATGATTTATTTTATTGATTGAAATAAATATTATTTTAGATAATTATGGACCTTATCTAACTTTACTAGTTACTTCCTTATTAACCTTTGATGTAAGTTTATTTCTTATTATCTATTAGGTTCTATCGTATAAATTACAAACTAATTTTCAATTTGTTGTTCGTTTGAAATCAAAATTCGACACCAACAAAATATTCTGCTATTTTGATATATATTTAATATATATTATCATTTTATTTTATTTTATTTTATTCAAAAAGTAGTTTAATTTAAATATTAATTTTGGAGATTAATGATAATTATCTATTTAATTTTTTTTGAAAATAAAATTATTATGTATTTTGTATAATAAAATATTTTGTGGTTAATTAGTTAAAATTATTATATGATATTTTAAATTTACAAGATTTATGTTTTAGATTAAACTATTTAACTAAAATAATGATTTTATTTTATTGCTTATTCACTTATTTTAATTTTATTAAATTTTATGTTGATTTTCGTTTTTAAGAGTGATTTATTGATAATATTGATTAGTATACAATTTTTTGTAATTTCTATACTATCAATAATCTTTATGTTTGAAATTTATTCTAATGAATGAATTTTCATATATTTTATAGTATTTTCTGTGTGCGATAGAGTTATTGGTTTGAGAATTTTAGTTAATTGTACTTATTTTTATGGGAATCAAAGAATTTCAATATTAAATTTAACATGATAAAAGCTTTTTTAATAATTTTGATATTATTTTTTCTTTATAATTTAAATAAATTTTTAAAATTTACATTTTTATTTTGATGTTTATTAGATTTATATTATTATTCAATTTTAGAAATGAAATATATTGAAACACAATTAGGTTTAATTTTGGCTTTAATTTTTTTTCATTTATATTAGTTATTTTAAATTTATGAATTTTTAATTTGATTTTGTTAATAAATTTATCTAGAATTTGTTTTAATTTAAATTTGATTTTGTTGATTGTTTTATATTTTACATTTTTAACAATAAATTTTTTAATATTTTATTTCTTTTTTGAGGTAAGGTTAATTATTATATGTTTAATTATTGTAAAATGAGGGACAGGTAACATACGATTATTAGCTGGTTATTATCTGATGTTTTATACAATATTTTTTTCATTTCCCTTACTGGTTTTTTTATTAATTATTATTTATTTGAATAATTTAGCGCTAATAAATTTAATAGAAATAATAGATTATAATTTAAATATTTTTATATTTATTTATATATTAAGTTCATTTTTAGTGAAAATTCCTATATTTATATTACATGGATGATTATTAAAAGCTCATGTTGAAGCCCCTGTGTTTGGATCAATAATTTTAGCAGCTATTTTATTAAAATTAGGAACATATGGTTTATTGCGATTTATATATATTTTTTATTCTAATTTTTATTTTGTAAATTTGGTAATTTTAGTATTTAGATTAATTGGGGGGTTAATTGTTTCAATTTTATGTTTACGTCAAATTGATATAAAGATTTTGGTAGCTTATTCTTCAGTAATTCATATAAGAATTTTATTAAGATCTATAATAACTGAAATACTTTTAGGATTTGTAGGTAGTTATATTATTATAATTGCTCATGGATTATGTTCTTCGGGTTTATTTTATTCAGTAAATTTGTGTTATAAATCTTCAGGGAGACGGATTATATTTTTAAATAAGGGGATAATAGCGTTAATGCCTCCAATATCTATATTTTGATTTATATTTTGTACATCTAATATATCTGCTCCTGTTTCATTAAACTTAGTTGGTGAGGTATTTTTGTTAATAATTATTTATTTATGATTCAAATATTTGATTTATTTATTAATTTTTTATTGTTTTCTTAGATTTTGTTATTCATTATATTTATATATTTATGTTCAACATGGAAAAATAAATTTCTTTTTAAAGATTTTTAATGCTAATATTTTAGATTATTATATTTTATTGATGCATTGAATTCCCCTAAATTTTATATTTTTAAATTTAATTATTTTTTCATATTAATTTTAAATATATTTTATTTAAATAGTTTAATTAAAATATTGACTTGTGGTGTCAATGATATATGTATTTATATTTTAAATTATCATAAAAATGTTTTTAATTAGTTTATTCATACTATTTTCTGGAATACTATATCTATTTTTACGCCTATATTTATATACATCTAAATATGTAATTATTTTAGAATGGGATTTAATAAATTTGTTTTGTATAAAATTTAGAATAATTATTTATTTGGATTTTATTAGATTAATATTTATCGGAGTTGTTTCTATTATTTCCTCATGCGTAATAATTTACAGAATTGAATATATAAGGTCAGATAAAACAATTTGTCGGTTTTTTTATTTATTAATTTTATTTATTCTATCAATATGTTTAATAATTTTAAGTCCCAGAGTTTTATCAATTTTATTAGGATGGGATGGGCTAGGTTTAATTTCTTTTGGTTTAATTATTTATTATCAAAGATATAGAGCTTTTAATTCTGGAGTTTTAACAATTGTATGTAATCGGGTTGGAGATATTGGATTTTTAATATTGATTGTTTCAAATTCCGCAAATGGGTCGTGAAATTTAATATTTTATGAAATAGATAGATTTATAATATTTTTCATATTTTTAAGCGCTTTAACTAAAAGAGCTCAAATACCCTTTTCTTTATGGTTACCTGCAGCTATAATAGCTCCAACCCCTATTTCTACTTTAGTTCATTCTTCAACCTTAGTTACTGCAGGGGTTTATTTATTAATCCATTATTACAGTTTAGTGTTTACAATAAATAATAACGTTATTTTATTTATCTCAATCTTTACTATATTTATGGCTAGTTCTATTGCTAATTTTGAATATGATTTAAAGAAAATTATTGCCCTATCAACTTTAAGTCAGTTAGGATTAATAATAAGAATTTTATCTGTAGAGTTAGTGGATTTAGCCTTCTTTCATTTAGTTATTCATGCTTTATTTAAATCAATAATATTTATATGTGCAAGAAGATTTATTCATAGATCTAATAATAACCAAGATATTCGAAATTTTAATTCTATGAGAATTTTAATACCTTTAAATGGTATAGTTCTATTAATTGGAAAATTAAGTCTATGCGGGTGTTTCTTTTTGTCAGGTTTTCTCTCTAAGGATATAATTATTGAATATTTCTTTATTAATAGAGATATTAGAATTACAATATTTTGTATATTTTATATATCTATGGTGTTTACACTAAGATACTCATTTCGTTTAGTTTTATGAATCTTTTATCCTTTTGAATTTAAAAATGTTACCTACAGAGTATATTATGAATCTTTATACATTAATTTATGTATTTCCTTTTTGTTTATTATAGTTATTTTTATGGGAATACTTATTTTTTATCTAATCTTTAAAGTTTACATTATCTTATTGAATTTTTATGATAAAATATTTATTTTATTTATTTATTTATTACGGATTTATTTTGGTTATTTATTATTTTATTATCCTAATAAACACCCCCAAAAATTTTTATTTAATAAATTTATCTTTTTCCTGAAAGGAATATATTTTTTATCATATTTTTATAAGATTAGGTATACTTTTTTACTTAAATCGATGTATAAAATTAATAATGAAATTGAAAAGGGTCTTTCCGAATCAATTTTGACATTTTGAATGAAAACATTTACAAATTACTTAGTAAAATTTATCAAGTGATTAATTATATATGACACTCTGATGTTTATCCTAAAGCCAAATAAAACTCAACACGAACAACAAACCGCTGATTATTTAATGATACTTATATTTTATATATATTTATCAATATTTATCCTCGTTTATTCATTATTTCTGTTGTTGTATTAAACTTACACCACTTACTGAACGAAAGAATATAATTTATTGTATTATTACTTATTATTGTATATTGCATTAACTGTAAATAATAGTCAGTTGGAAAGGCGTGCAGACATCTCTTCTAAAAATCGAAAATTAAAAACTTTTTAATAGGAACCAGATATTCAACGATGTTCTTTTAATTTCACTTTTCTTAAAACATCAATTTTGATGTATATATATTCAACTTATTCTTTTCAATATGTTTTAATACATTAATAGAGTTTTATTTATTTGCTTAGTATGTACTATTTCACAAGATTTAAGGTTTTACTGGTAGTATTTGAAGAGTACGTTTTGTTATGTTTTCTTATTAATATTATTCAAGATTATCTATTATTATTATTTCAAAATGTAATACTTTATTTTATAATGAATACAAAAATTATGTTTTTGTTATGTTTTATTTAAAATTAATTTCATTTTAGAAAGTGGGATGACATGACTATTGGCGAACCACCCATTATAATAAAAAAAGGGTAACGCGCCATGATAAATACCCCTAGGGTGGTGAGGAAATCTTTCACAATTACAATACAATATATCCTCTAACACGATTTTATAATTAACTGCATAATTGTTCCTTTCAATATCTAATTATGCTAATCTCTTTAGCCTGTTTCACCTGTTCACATAACCTATTTGGCTCCGTACCAATAATTTTGTCTATTCCACGTCTCTCTATTAACTTATACATACCTTTATGAATTTTTAAATTCTTCAGTTTGATTCAAAGATAGTTTTATCTTGTTTCACACTTATATTTTCTTGAAATCTCTGTAAATATTTCAAATATAATGCACCACAACACCAAACACTTTCCTAATTTTATTAAATCTAATATTATATATGAGTGCATTCCTTGAAATGTTCTTTCACGAATTACATCTCGTCATCATTGTGCTATAGTAAATAATATAGTAATTAATGATATAAATAGAATTCAATTAATTTTAAATTGAAAAATTATAATAGCTCTTATTAATAAATTTATTAAATTAATAGATAATATTATTGGTCAAGGCCTGGGTGTTACTAGATGAAATGGATGATTTTTCATTTGTTTTAGTGTTTATTTAAGATAAACAATTTTTTTTTAATTTAATGATTTTAATGATTAGATTCATTAAAGTATAGAAGTCTAAGAATGGAAATTACATACGATTGAATAAATAAAACTGAGATTTCTAGAATAAATAATATATTTTGAATAATGATTATAAATGGAATAATAATTAATCAGGAACTTTCTATTGACGATCCTAGTAAAGTTAAAAGTAAATATCCTGCTAATATATTAGCTGTTAGTCGAATTGATAATGCTCATGGACGAATAATGTTTCTGATTGTTTCAATTAATACTATAAAATTTATTAATATTAAAGGTGTATTTAGTGGTACTAAATGAATTAATATCTTTTCTGAATTTATAGTTCAACCGTAAAATATATATGTTAATCATATTGATATTGTTAATGATAAATTAATTGATAAGTGACTTGTAGGAGTGAAAGTATATGGTATTAATCCTATTAAATTATAAAGTATAATTATTATTAGTATTCTTAAGAAAATAATTATATTAAATATATATTTGTAACTAATTAGTAATTTAAATTCATTGTAAATTATTATTATAAGTTTAATTCATAATATATTTAAACGAGAGAGAATAAATCAATATATTATTGGTATCATTATTAATGGTAGTAATAAACTAATTCAATTTATTATAAGTATAATATATGTAGATGGGTCGAAAATTGATAATAGGTTTATCATATTCACTTTCATAAATTTTTATTCTTATTTTTTAATATTTTCTTTTTATTTTTATATGGAGAAAAATTAATAAATAAATAATGAAGATTAATGATTATAATGTAAATAATTCTTAATGTGAAAAATAGAAGAATTGATCATAATATTGGTTTTATCTGTGGTATAAAAAAATATTTAAATATTGGCCATTAGAAGTATATCGAATTTATACTATAATATGGTTTAAGAGACCAATTCTTTCATTTCAGACATCTAATGATTAAATTATTATTGTTAAATAAAATATAAATAAAAAATATTGAAAAATTAATAATTTTAAATTGACAATTTAATGTTATATGTTTAACTAATTTTTTATCTTAGGATTTTATAAAGTTATTATTCTAAGTAATCAATTTCCAAAATCATTTATTGATGTTGATTCTACTACGATAGGCATAAATCTATGATTTGTTCCACAAATTTCTGAACATTGGCCAAAAAATAATCCTGGTCGGTATGTAAATAATATTATTTGATTAAGTCGTCCTGGAGTTGCATCTATTTTTATTCCTAAGGATGGAATTGTTCATGAGTGAATTACATCAACAGATGTTGTAATTAAACGAATTGGGGTTTTAAATGGAATAATAATTCGATTATCTACATCTAATAGTCGAAATAATCTTAAATTTGAATAATCATTGATTATAAAAGAATCATAATTTAAATAAAATTCTGGATATTCATATCTTCAATATCATTGATGACCAATAGCTTTAATTGTAAAATATGAGAATGTCCATATTTCATCAACAAAATAAAGAGTTTTTAATGATGGAAATGCAATAATTATTAATACAATTATTGGAAAAATAATTCAAATAATTTCAATTAAATTATTTTCTAATAAAAATCGATTTCTAAATTTTCTTAAAATGATATTTATTATTATAAATAATGTTATCGAAATAATTATTGATAATATTATATATAGTAATATTATAAAATACAACTAAATTATCAGCAAAAGGAGAGTTAGGATCTTGAAGTGAAAATATATTTCATGTAGCAATTCTTAATAAATGAAATATATCTTTATATATGAAGCTTAAATTCATCGCACTAATCTGCCATATTAAATTTAATTTTTAATTTATAAATTTTATAAGTTTAAAATTAAATTTTATTTTTTTTATTTTCTTTTTTAAAAATCAAAGGAATTTCATTAAATGAGTGTTCAAATGGGGGATAGTTTTGTAATCATTCGAGTGAATTTTGAAAATATATAAGTAAAATTAATCGTTTTACTATAAATCTTTCTAATATAATAAAAATAAATATTATTATTCTATTAATTGAAATTAATGATCCTAGTGAAGGTAAAAAATTTCAACAGTAATACGCGTCAGGGTAATCTGAATATCGTCGTGGTATTCCTATTAATCCTAAAAAATGTTGAGGGAAGAATGTTATATTTACTCCAATAAATATAAAATAAAATTGAATTTTAAGAAATTTTTTGTTTAGTGTTAAGCCAGTAATTAAAGGATATCAGTGAAATAATCTTGCAATAATTCTAAATACTGCTCCTATTGAAAGTACATAATGAAAATGTCCTACAACATAGTATGTATCATGAAGTAAAATATGAATAGATGAATTTGATAATATAATTCCTGTTAATCCTCCTATTGTAAACAAAAAAATAAATCCCATAGATCATAAAGTTGTTGGATTTGCGTAAGCTTTTGATCCATGGAATGTTGCTAGTCATCTAAAAACTTTAATGCCAGTGGGAATGGCAGTAATTATAGTTGCTGATGTGAAATAAGCGCGAGTATCTACATCTATTCCAACAGTAAATATGTGATGTGCTCATACAATAAATCCTAGAAAACCAATTCCTAGTATTGCGTATACTATTCCTATGTTTCCAAATGTTGCTTTTTTACCTCTTTCGTTTAAAATAATATGTGAGATTAGTCCAAATCCTGGAAGAATTAGAATATAAACTTTTGGATGTCCAAAGAATCAAAATAAGTGTTGGTATAAAATTGGGTCACCCCCTCCTATAGGGTAAAAAAAGAAGAATTTAAATTTCGATCTGATAAAAGTATTGTAATTGCTCCAGCAAGAACAGGTAGTGATAGTAAAAGTAAAATTGCTGTAATTATAACTGATCATGGGAATAAAGGTATTTGATCATATTGTAGCGAATAATTTATTATATTGAAAATTGTCACTAAAAAATTAATAGCCCCTATGATTGATGATACTCCGGCGATATGAAGGGAAAAAATTGTTAGATCGGTAGATGATGATGGGTGGTATATAAATGATGATAATGGAGGGTAAATTGTTCATCCTGTGCCTGATCCTGAATTTAAATAATTTCTTATTAATAATGAAAAAATTGAAGGAGGTAGTAATCAAAATCTTATATTGTTTATTCGTGGAAATGCCATATCTGGAGCTCCAATCATTAAGGGAACTAATCAGTTCCCAAAATCTCCAATTATGAATGGTATAACCATAAAAAAAATTATAACAAAAGCATGAGACGTTACAATTGAATTATAAATCTGATCATTTTTAATTCATGCCCCTGTCTTCTTAATTCTAATCGAATAATAAATCTTATTGATGAACCAATTATTCCTGATCATATAGCGAATATAAAATATAATATGCCAATATTTTTATGATTAGTGGAGTATAATCATTTTTTCATTCACGAAGAAATTAAGATTTATAAAATTAAATTTATATTTTTAATTTTGAAGATTAATAGTTTAAAATTAACTTAAAATCTTTAAATAAAGTATTAGAGTATTATGTCTGATAAAAGGAATAAATTGTAAATTTATTTATGAAAATAAAATTTTCTAATACTATTAATATAATTTCTATAATTTAAACAAAATATTAAATTGCAAATTTAAAAATAAAATATAATTTTTCAGAAATTAGATTTTAAAGTAAATGTATATGATTCTAAATATAATTACTATAATAGTTATAATTAATAAAATTCACATATCTATATATTTGTATTTTAAGAATATATTTGAGTAATTTTTATTGAATAAATTATTATTAATAAAATTTAAATAATTTCAAATTATTAATAGTCTTGATATTACAATAACGATAGATAGGATAAGATTAAAACCATTAAGTTTAATTACTAAGTTCTCTAACACTAATCATTTTAAAGAAAATACTCCTATTGGTGGAATAAATATATATGTTAGTAATAAATAAGAAAATGTAAGTTTTGATTTATTGTTAAAGATTATTATTTCTATTTTATTTTCTAATTTTATATCTATGATTAAATAGATTATATTATATGATAATACTGAATATATGATGAAGTAAAGAATAAAAATATACAAATTTAAATATATTAATGTTATTATTAATGAAGTTTGATAAATTGAAGAAAATGATATTATTAGTATTAAAGAATTTTTATTTAATATTAATAGAGGTGATACAATTAAATTTAGAGTAATTATAATTAATAATTCTTTTATCGGGATTGAATTTATTAAAAGAATAAAAGGAATTAATTTTATGAATGTTATTAATAAGAATGCATTTATGAAATTAATTGATTTAAATATAAAATTAAATCAAGCATTAAATGGAATAATCCCTAATTTTAATGAAGTTCCCATTATTATTAGGATTGATGAGTATACATTAAAATTATTAAATAAAATTCCCGTTAAAATTAGAGATCTTCTAATAAATGAAATAAAAAGATAAAGAACTCTAATTTTCATATTTTTTGAAATAGCTAATGATGATAAAAAAATTAAGTTAGTAATTTCTATAATTAGTCAAATGAAAAATATATTGTTTAATATGAGAGAAAATACTGATAAAAAGATAATTATTATAGATGAAAAATAAGAATAAAAATTTTTTATCATGATTAATTTTTTGTTAAATCTTTATATTTTAGTGTATGAGCATATAAATTTTTAAAGTTTATGGAATTAAAATTATTACTAAATTACTATTACACTAAATACAATCATTATTCTGCCATCCGCTGTATCGGTATCTATCATAAGATCGAAAAACTGCTTACTTGTTCTCAATTTTATGCTTCTCAAATGGATTTCTGCGGCCCTAATTGTCCGATCTGGTTGAGTAGCGTCTCTAACTGAAGCCTAGGTTGTGCGGAACGTAAATATAAACATTATTTTGCTTTCCATTGCATCTGAACCTATCCTATGATCGAAAAACTTCAAATTCATTCCGAATTTTGTGCTTCTGGAGTCAATTTCAGCGGCCCTACTTGTCCGATATGGCTGAGCAGCGGCTCAAACTGCAGCCTGGGTTGTGCGGAACGTAAGTATAAACATTACTTTGCCTTTTATTGCGTCCAAACCTGCCATAGAATGGAAAAACTGCTTATTTATTCTCAATCTTATGATTCTCATGTCGATTTCAGCGGCCCTAATTGTCCGATCTGGTTGAGCAGCGCCTCTAACGGAAGCCTAGGGTGTCAGGAACGTAAATATAACCCTTCTTTTGCTGTCCACTGCATCTGACCCTATCCTAGGATCGAAAAACTGCAAATTCATTCTGAATTTTTTGCTTCTGAAGTCGATTTCTGCGGCCCCAATTGTCCAATTTGGTTGTCCAGCGTCTGAAACTGAAGACTGGGTTGTGCGGTGTTAGGTTATCCATCTAGTCGACCTGTCATTTGTTTGGATTCTGTTATAATGATTTACTAGATTCGTTATTTATGGTTTTTAGCTTTGACAGCGTCTTCAAAGTTTATGCATTTCTTGGTACGTTATTATTTAATTTCACGGTTTACTATTATTTATATTTTAGTTAATTTAGTTGCATTGCTTCCAAAACTCTTCGCACCTCTTTAGATTACATTCACTAGTAAGGACTCTTATTGTACTAATATTGTTGTAATACAATATATCACGTTTATTGTTTTACAATCTCTCTATTTTTAATTAAGTGGAAATTATTATCTATATTTTAATTAGGTTAATATTTCTTTCCTGTTTCAGGTTTGCGTTCGCTTCTGTTAAATTATATTATATTTATCTTCCTGAGGGTTTTACTTTTAATTTGTTACCCATAGATGGTATGTATCTTATTCTTACAGTACAATAGATTATCATATTGTAGTGTTCTCTCTTTCAGTCTTTTGTGTTACTCTTTCATCGGCCTGTCTTTTATTCAGTACTTCTGGACAGAAACTTTGGAAAGCGTTCCATTTATTTTAGTCTGGGATAATTGCATCAATTATCTCATTAGGCTCTCATTGGATATTAATTTCTAGATTGTGCGTTAATTTTTGCCTTTGATCTTTCCATTTCTTACAGTAAAGCAGAGTGGGTTGCGCATCATCTTGTGTTTGACAGCTGTACCAGCAGTGATCCGTTTGGTATTCACCTATTTCTTTTTCGTATATTGGTTGAAGCAACCATGACCTGTAAGTATCTGTGTGGTATAAAAATTTACATACCCGTGCTTTCTTGTGACCCATTTCTCAATATCTCTAATCAGCCTTTTAGTCCAGATTCCTGTGTTAGATTCCTCTCATATATTTTGCCATTCTTTGATTGTATTCTCCTTAGTTAATTTGATTTCTTTTTCCAGGTCTTGTTCATATTTTCCTTTCCCTTGTGTAAGGCTAGATACGTAACTTTCTATTAATTTCTTATTGAATTATTCATCTGTGTATGCTTCTTCGTTATAACGAGGTTTGTGACATCTTAATTTATTATCGTTCCTTGTTACTCTGGCTAAATTTTTAATTTTACTATTTCTAGCATTATCCTTTTCTTTTATTTCATAAAGTTCTTTTCTTACTTTGATCTTTACCAAAATGGGTGGAAATCTTGCTAGTACACAGAAGGCGTTTAATGATTAATGATTAATTTAATTTTATTATAAGATTAATGATTTATTTTATTGATTGAAATAAATATTATTTTAGATAATTATGGACCTTATCTAACTTTACTAGTTACTTCCTTATTAACCTTTGATGTAAGTTTATTTCTTATTATCTATTAGGTTCTATCGTATAAATTACAAACTAATTTTCAATTTGTTGTTCGTTTGAAATCAAAATTCGACACCAACAAAATATTCTGCTATTTTGATATATATTTAATATATATTATCATTTTATTTTATTTTATTTTATTCAAAAAGTAGTTTAATTTAAATATTAATTTTGGAGATTAATGATAATTATCTATTTAATTTTTTTTGAAAATAAAATTATTATGTATTTTGTATAATAAAATATTTTGTGGTTAATTAGTTAAAATTATTATATGATATTTTAAATTTACAAGATTTATGTTTTAGATTAAACTATTTAACTAAAATAATGATTTTATTTTATTGCTTATTCACTTATTTTAATTTTATTAAATTTTATGTTGATTTTCGTTTTTAAGAGTGATTTATTGATAATATTGATTAGTATACAATTTTTTGTAATTTCTATACTATCAATAATCTTTATGTTTGAAATTTATTCTAATGAATGAATTTTCATATATTTTATAGTATTTTCTGTGTGCGATAGAGTTATTGGTTTGAGAATTTTAGTTAATTGTACTTATTTTTATGGGAATCAAAGAATTTCAATATTAAATTTAACATGATAAAAGCTTTTTTAATAATTTTGATATCATTTTTTCTTTATAATTTAAATAAATTTTTAAAATTTACATTTTTATTTTGATGTTTATTAGATTTATATTATTATTCAATTTTAGAAATGAAATATATTGAAACACAATTAGGTTTAATTTTGGCTTTAATTTTTTTTCATTTATATTAGTTATTTTAAATTTATGAATTTTTAATTTGATTTTGTTAATAAATTTATCTAGAATTTGTTTTAATTTAAATTTGATTTTGTTGATTGTTTTATATTTTACATTTTTAACAATAAATTTTTTAATATTTTATTTCTTTTTTGAGGTAAGGTTAATTATTATATGTTTAATTATTGTAAAATGAGGGACAGGTAACATACGATTATTAGCTGGTTATTATCTGATGTTTTATACAATATTTTTTTCATTTCCCTTACTGGTTTTTTTATTAATTATTATTTATTTGAATAATTTAGCGCTAATAAATTTAATAGAAATAATAGATTATAATTTAAATATTTTTATATTTATTTATATATTAAGTTCATTTTTAGTGAAAATTCCTATATTTATATTACATGGATGATTATTAAAAGCTCATGTTGAAGCCCCTGTGTTTGGATCAATAATTTTAGCAGCTATTTTATTAAAATTAGGAACATATGGTTTATTGCGATTTATATATATTTTTTATTCTAATTTTTATTTTGTAAATTTGGTAATTTTAGTATTTAGATTAATTGGGGGGTTAATTATTTCAATTTTATGTTTACGTCAAATTGATATAAAGATTTTGGTAGCTTATTCTTCAGTAATTCATATAAGAATTTTATTAAGATCTATAATAACTGAAATACTTTTAGGATTTGTAGGTAGTTATATTATTATAATTGCTCATGGATTATGTTCTTCGGGTTTATTTTATTCAGTAAATTTGTGTTATAAATCTTCAGGGAGACGGATTATATTTTTAAATAAGGGGATAATAGCGTTAATGCCTCCAATATCTATATTTTGATTTATATTTTGTACATCTAATATATCTGCTCCTGTTTCATTAAACTTAGTTGGTGAGGTATTTTTGTTAATAATTATTTATTTATGATTCAAATATTTGATTTATTTATTAATTTTTTATTGTTTTCTTAGATTTTGTTATTCATTATATTTATATATTTATGTTCAACATGGAAAAATAAATTTCTTTTTAAAGATTTTTAATGCTAATATTTTAGATTATTATATTTTATTGATGCATTGAATTCCCCTAAATTTTATATTTTTAAATTTAATTATTTTTTCATATTAATTTTAAATATATTTTATTTAAATAGTTTAATTAAAATATTGACTTGTGGTGTCAATGATATATGTATTTATATTTTAAATTATCATAAAAATGTTTTTAATTAGTTTATTCATACTATTTTCTGGAATACTATATCTATTTTTAGGCCTATATTTATATACATCTAAATATGTAATTATTTTAGAATGGGATTTAATAAATTTGTTTTGTATAAAATTTAGAATAATTATTTATTTGGATTTTATTAGATTAATATTTATCGGAGTTGTTTCTATTATTTCCTCATGCGTAATAATTTACAGAATTGAATATATAAGGTCAGATAAAACAATTTGTCGGTTTTTTTATTTATTAATTTTATTTATTCTATCAATATGTTTAATAATTTTAAGTCCCAGAGTTTTATCAATTTTATTAGGATGGGATGGGCTAGGTTTAATTTCTTTTGGTTTAATTATTTATTATCAAAGATATAGAGCTTTTAATTCTGGAGTTTTAACAATTGTATGTAATCGGGTTGGAGATATTGGATTTTTAATATTGATTGTTTCAAATTCCGCAAATGGGTCGTGAAATTTAATATTTTATGAAATAGATAGATTTATAATATTTTTCATATTTTTAAGCGCTTTAACTAAAAGAGCTCAAATACCCTTTTCTTTATGGTTACCTGCAGCTATAATAGCTCCAACCCCTATTTCTACTTTAGTTCATTCTTCAACCTTAGTTACTGCAGGGGTTTATTTATTAATCCATTATTACAGTTTAGTGTTTACAATAAATAATAACGTTATTTTATTTATCTCAATCTTTACTATATTTATGGCTAGTTCTATTGCTAATTTTGAATATGATTTAAAGAAAATTATTGCCCTATCAACTTTAAGTCAGTTAGGATTAATAATAAGAATTTTATCTGTAGAGTTAGTGGATTTAGCCTTCTTTCATTTAGTTATTCATGCTTTATTTAAATCAATAATATTTATATGTGCAAGAAGATTTATTCATAGATCTAATAATAACCAAGATATTCGAAATTTTAATTCTATGAGAATTTTAATACCTTTAAATGGTATAGTTCTATTAATTGGAAAATTAAGTCTATGCGGGTGTTTCTTTTTGTCAGGTTTTCTCTCTAAGGATATAATTATTGAATATTTCTTTATTAATAGAGATATTAGAATTACAATATTTTGTATATTTTATATATCTATGGTGTTTACACTAAGATACTCATTTCGTTTAGTTTTATGAATCTTTTATCCTTTTGAATTTAAAAATGTTACCTACAGAGTATATTATGAATCTTTATACATTAATTTATGTATTTCCTTTTTGTTTATTATAGTTATTTTTATGGGAATACTTATTTTTTATCTAATCTTTAAAGTTTACATTATCTTATTGAATTTTTATGATAAAATATTTATTTTATTTATTTATTTATTACGGATTTATTTTGGTTATTTATTATTTTATTATCCTAATAAACACCCCCAAAAATTTTTATTTAATAAATTTATCTTTTTCCTGAAAGGAATATATTTTTTATCATATTTTTATAAGATTAGGTATACTTTTTTACTTAAATCGATGTATAAAATTAATAATGAAATTGAAAAGGGTCTTTCCGAATCAATTTTGACATTTTGAATGAAAACATTTACAAATTACTTAGTAAAATTTATCAAGTGATTAATTATATATGACACTCTGATGTTTATCCTAAAGCCAAATAAAACTCAACACGAACAACAAACCGCTGATTATTTAATGATACTTATATTTTATATATATTTATCAATATTTATCCTCGTTTATTCATTATTTCTGTTGTTGTATTAAACTTACACCACTTACTGAACGAAAGAATATAATTTATTGTATTATTACTTATTATTGTATATTGCATTAACTGTAAATAATAGTCAGTTGGAAAGGCGTGCAGACATCTCTTCTAAAAATCGAAAATTAAAAACTTTTTAATAGGAACCAGATATTCAACGATGTTCTTTTAATTTCACTTTTCTTAAAACATCAATTTTGATGTATATATATTCAACTTATTCTTTTCAATATGTTTTAATACATTAATAGAGTTTTATTTATTTGCTTAGTATGTACTATTTCACAAGATTTAAGGTTTTACTGGTAGTATTTGAAGAGTACGTTTTGTTATGTTTTCTTATTAATATTATTCAAGATTATCTATTATTATTATTTCAAAATGTAATACTTTATTTTATAATGAATACAAAAATTATGTTTTTGTTATGTTTTATTTAAAATTAATTTCATTTTAGAAAGTGGGATGACATGACTATTGGCGAACCACCCATTATAATAAAAAAAGGGTAACGCGCCATGATAAATACCCCTAGGGTGGTGAGGAAATCTTTCACAATTACAATACAATATATCCTCTAACACGATTTTATAATTAACTGCATAATTGTTCCTTTCAATATCTAATTATGCTAATCTCTTTAGCCTGTTTCACCTGTTCACATAACCTATTTGGCTCCGTACCAATAATTTTGTCTATTCCACGTCTCTCTATTAACTTATACATACCTTTATGAATTTTTAAATTCTTCAGTTTGATTCAAAGATAGTTTTATCTTGTTTCACACTTATATTTTCTTGAAATCTCTGTAAATATTTCAAATATAATGCACCACAACACCAAACACTTTCCTAATTTTATTAAATCTAATACTATATATGAGTGCATTCCTTGAAATGTTCTTTCACGAATTACATCTCGTCATCATTGTGCTATAGTAAATAATATAGTAATTAATGATATAAATAGAATTCAATTAATTTTAAATTGAAAAATTATAATAGCTCTTATTAATAAATTTATTAAATTAATAGATAATATTATTGGTCAAGGCCTGGGTGTTACTAGATGAAATGGATGATTTTTCATTTGTTTTAGTGTTTATTTAAGATAAACAATTTTTTTTTAATTTAATGATTTTAATGATTAGATTCATTAAAGTATAGAAGTCTAAGAATGGAAATTACATACGATTGAATAAATAAAACTGAGATTTCTAGAATAAATAATATATTTTGAATAATGATTATAAATGGAATAATAATTAATCAGGAACTTTCTATTGACGATCCTAGTAAAGTTAAAAGTAAATATCCTGCTAATATATTAGCTGTTAGTCGAATTGATAATGCTCATGGACGAATAATGTTTCTGATTGTTTCAATTAATACTATAAAATTTATTAATATTAAAGGTGTATTTAGTGGTACTAAATGAATTAATATCTTTTCTGAATTTATAGTTCAACCGTAAAATATATATGTTAATCATATTGATATTGTTAATGATAAATTAATTGATAAGTGACTTGTAGGAGTGAAAGTATATGGTATTAATCCTATTAAATTATAAAGTATAATTATTATTAGTATTCTTAAGAAAATAATTATATTAAATATATATTTGTAACTAATTAGTAATTTAAATTCATTGTAAATTATTATTATAAGTTTAATTCATAATATATTTAAACGAGAGAGAATAAATCAATATATTATTGGTATCATTATTAATGGTAGTAATAAACTAATTCAATTTATTATAAGTATAATATATGTAGATGGGTCGAAAATTGATAATAGGTTTATCATATTCACTTTCATAAATTTTTATTCTTATTTTTTAATATTTTCTTTTTATTTTTATATGGAGAAAAATTAATAAATAAATAATGAAGATTAATGATTATAATGTAAATAATTCTTAATGTGAAAAATAGAAGAATTGATCATAATATTGGTTTTATCTGTGGTATAAAAAAATATTTAAATATTGGCCATTAGAAGTATATCGAATTTATACTATAATATGGTTTAAGAGACCAATTCTTTCATTTCAGACATCTAATGATTAAATTATTATTGTTAAATAAAATATAAATAAAAAATATTGAAAAATTAATAATTTTAAATTGACAATTTAATGTTATATGTTTAACTAATTTTTTATCTTAGGATTTTATAAAGTTATTATTCTAAGTAATCAATTTCCAAAATCATTTATTGATGTTGATTCTACTACGATAGGTATAAATCTATGATTTGTTCCACAAATTTCTGAACATTGGCCAAAAAATAATCCTGGTCGGTATGTAAATAATATTATTTGATTAAGTCGTCCTGGAGTTGCATCTATTTTTATTCCTAAGGATGGAATTGTTCATGAGTGAATTACATCAACAGATGTTGTAATTAAAGGAATTGGGGTTTTAAATGGAATAATAATTCGATTATCTACATCTAATAGTCGAAATAATCTTAAATTTGAATAATCATTGATTATAAAAGAATCATAATTTAAATAAAATTCTGGATATTCATATCTTCAATATCATTGATGACCAATAGCTTTAATTGTAAAATATGAGAATGTCCATATTTCATCAACAAAATAAAGAGTTTTTAATGATGGAAATGCAATAATTATTAATACAATTATTGGAAAAATAGTTCAAATAATTTCAATTAAATTATTTTCTAATAAAAATCGATTTCTAAATTTTCTTAAAATGATATTTATTATTATAAATAATGTTATCGAAATAATTATTGATAATATTATATATAGTAATATTATAAAATACAACTAAATTATCAGCAAAAGGAGAGTTAGGATCTTGAAGTGAAAATATATTTCATGTAGCAATTCTTAATAAATGAAATATATCTTTATATATGAAGCTTAAATTCATCGCACTAATCTGCCATATTAAATTTAATTTTTAATTTATAAATTTTATAAGTTTAAAATTAAATTTTATTTTTTTTATTTTCTTTTTTAAAAATCAAAGGAATTTCATTAAATGAGTGTTCAAATGGGGGATAGTTTTGTAATCATTCGAGTGAATTTTGAAAATATATAAGTAAAATTAATCGTTTTACTATAAATCTTTCTAATATAATAAAAATAAATATTATTATTCTATTAATTGAAATTAATGATCCTAGTGAAGGTAAAAAATTTCAACAGTAATACGCGTCAGGGTAATCTGAATATCGTCGTGGTATTCCTATTAATCCTAAAAAATGTTGAGGGAAGAATGTTATATTTACTCCAATAAATATAAAATAAAATTGAATTTTAAGAAATTTTTTGTTTAGTGTTAAGCCAGTAATTAAAGGATATCAGTGAAATAATCTTGCAATAATACTAAATACTGCTCCTATTGAAAGTACATAATGAAAATGTCCTACAACATAGTATGTATCATGAAGTAAAATATGAATAGATGAATTTGATAATATAATTCCTGTTAATCCTCCTATTGTAAACAAAAAAATAAATCCCATAGATCATAAAGTTGTTGGATTTGCGTAAGCTTTTGATCCATGGAATGTTGCTAGTCATCTAAAAACTTTAATGCCAGTGGGAATGGCAGTAATTATAGTTGCTGATGTGAAATAAGCGCGAGTATCTACATCTATTCCAACAGTAAATATGTGATGTGCTCATACAATAAATCCTAGAAAACCAATTCCTAGTATTGCGTATACTATTCCTATGTTTCCAAATGTTGCTTTTTTACCTCTTTCGTTTAAAATAATATGTGAGATTAGTCCAAATCCTGGAAGAATTAGAATATAAACTTTTGGATGTCCAAAGAATCAAAATAAGTGTTGGTATAAAATTGGGTCACCCCCTCCTATAGGGTAAAAAAAGAAGAATTTAAATTTCGATCTGATAAAAGTATTGTAATTGCTCCAGCAAGAACAGGTAGTGATAGTAAAAGTAAAATTGCTGTAATTATAACTGATCATGGGAATAAAGGTATTTGATCATATTGTAGCGAATAATTTATTATATTGAAAATTGTCACTAAAAAATTAATAGCCCCTATGATTGATGATACTCCGGCGATATGAAGGGAAAAAATTGTTAGATCGGTAGATGATGATGGGTGGTATATAAATGATGATAATGGAGGGTAAATTGTTCATCCTGTGCCTGATCCTGAATTTAAATAATTT
This sequence comes from Calliopsis andreniformis, assembly GCF_051401765.1. Classification (NCBI taxonomy): domain Eukaryota; kingdom Metazoa; phylum Arthropoda; class Insecta; order Hymenoptera; family Andrenidae; genus Calliopsis; species Calliopsis andreniformis. Next base: position 272,421 of record NW_027480685.1, read on the forward strand.
CTTATTAATAATGAAAAAATTGAAGGAGGTAGTAATCAAAATCTTATATTGTTTATTCGTGGAAATGCCATATCTGGAGCTCCAATCATTAAGGGAACTAATCAGTTCCCAAAATCTCCAATTATGAATGGTATAACCATAAAAAAAATTATAACAAAAGCATGAGACGTTACAATTGAATTATAAATCTGATCATTTTTAATTCATGCCCCTGTCTTCTTAATTCTAATCGAATAATAAATCTTATTGATGAACCAATTATTCCTGATCATATAGCGAATATAAAATATAATATGCCAATATTTTTATGATTAGTGGAGTATAATCATTTTTTCATTCACGAAGAAATTAAGATTTATAAAATTAAATTTATATTTTTAATTTTGAAGATTAATAGTTTAAAATTAACTTAAAATCTTTAAATAAAGTATTAGAGTATTATGTCTGATAAAAGGAATAAATTGTAAATTTATTTATGAAAATAAAATTTTCTAATACTATTAATATAATTTCTATAATTTAAACAAAATATTAAATTGCAAATTTAAAAATAAAATATAATTTTTCAGAAATTAGATTTTAAAGTAAATGTATATGATTCTAAATATAATTACTATAATAGTTATAATTAATAAAATTCACATATCTATATATTTGTATTTTAAGAATATATTTGAGTAATTTTTATTGAATAAATTATTATTAATAAAATTTAAATAATTTCAAATTATTAATAGTCTTGATATTACAATAACGATAGATAGGATAAGATTAAAACCATTAAGTTTAATTACTAAGTTCTCTAACACTAATCATTTTAAAGAAAATACTCCTATTGGTGGAATAAATATATATGTTAGTAATAAATAAGAAAATGTAAGTTTTGATTTATTGTTAAAGATTATTATTTCTATTTTATTTTCTAATTTTATATCTATGATTAAATAGATTATATTATATGATAATACTGAATATATGATGAAGTAAAGAATAAAAATATACAAATTTAAATATATTAATGTTATTATTAATGAAGTTTGATAAATTGAAGAAAATGATATTATTAGTATTAAAGAATTGTTATTTAATATTAATAGAGGTGATACAATTAAATTTAGAGTAATTATAATTAATAATTCTTTTATCGGGATTGAATTTATTAAAAGAATAAAAGGAATTAATTTTATGAATGTTATTAATAAGAATGCATTTATGAAATTAATTGATTTAAATATAAAATTAAATCAAGCATTAAATGGAATAATCCCTAATTTTAATGAAGTTCCCATTATTATTAGGATTGATGAGTATACATTAAAATTATTAAATAAAATTCCCGTTAAAATTAGAGATCTTCTAATAAATGAAATAAAAAAATAAAGAACTCTAATTTTCATATTTTTTGAAATAGCTAATGATGATAAAAAAATTAAGTTAGTAATTTCTATAATTAGTCAAATGAAAAATATATTGTTTAATATGAGAGAAAATACTGATAAAAAGATAATTATTATAGATGAAAAATAAGAATAAAAATTTTTTATCATGATTAATTTTTTGTTAAATCTTTATATTTTAGTGTATGAGCATATAAATTTTTAAAGTTTATGGAATTAAAATTATTACTAAATTACTATTACACTAAATACAATCATTATTCTGCCATCCGCTGTATCGGTATCTATCATAAGATCGAAAAACTGCTTACTTGTTCTCAATTTTATGCTTCTCAAATGGATTTCTGCGGCCCTAATTGTCCGATCTGGTTGAGTAGCGTCTCTAACTGAAGCCTAGGTTGTGCGGAACGTAAATATAAACATTATTTTGCTTTCCATTGCATCTGAACCTATCCTATGATCGAAAAACTTCAAATTCATTCCGAATTTTGTGCTTCTGGAGTCAATTTCAGCGGCCCTACTTGTCCGATATGGCTGAGCAGCGGCTCAAACTGCAGCCTGGGTTGTGCGGAACGTAAGTATAAACATTACTTTGCCTTTTATTGCGTCCAAACCTGCCATAGAATGGAAAAACTGCTTATTTATTCTCAATCTTATGATTCTCATGTCGATTTCAGCGGCCCTAATTGTCCGATCTGGTTGAGCAGCGCCTCTAACGGAAGCCTAGGGTGTCAGGAACGTAAATATAACCCTTCTTTTGCTGTCCACTGCATCTGACCCTATCCTAGGATCGAAAAACTGCAAATTCATTCTGAATTTTTTGCTTCTGAAGTCGATTTCTGCGGCCCCAATTGTCCAATTTGGTTGTCCAGCGTCTGAAACTGAAGACTGGGTTGTGCGGTGTTAGGTTATCCATCTAGTCGACCTGTCATTTGTTTGGATTCTGTTATAATGATTTACTAGATTCGTTATTTATGGTTTTTAGCTTTGACAGCGTCTTCAAAGTTTATGCATTTCTTGGTACGTTATTATTTAATTTCACGGTTTACTATTATTTATATTTTAGTTAATTTAGTTGCATTGCTTCCAAAACTCTTCGCACCTCTTTAGATTACATTCACTAGTAAGGACTCTTATTGTACTAATATTGTTGTAATACAATATATCACGTTTATTGTTTTACAATCTCTCTATTTTTAATTAAGTGGAAATTATTATCTATATTTTAATTAGGTTAATATTTCTTTCCTGTTTCAGGTTTGCGTTCGCTTCTGTTAAATTATATTATATTTATCTTCCTGAGGGTTTTACTTTTAATTTGTTACCCATAGATGGTATGTATCTTATTCTTACAGTACAATAGATTATCATATTGTAGTGTTCTCTCTTTCAGTCTTTTGTGTTACTCTTTCATCGGCCTGTCTTTTATTCAGTACTTCTGGACAGAAACTTTGGAAAGCGTTCCATTTATTTTAGTCTGGGATAATTGCATCAATTATCTCATTAGGCTCTCATTGGATATTAATTTCTAGATTGTGCGTTAATTTTTGCCTTTGATCTTTCCATTTCTTACAGTAAAGCAGAGTGGGTTGCGCATCATCTTGTGTTTGACAGCTGTACCAGCAGTGATCCGTTTGGTATTCACCTATTTCTTTTTCGTATATTGGTTGAAGCAACCATGACCTGTAAGTATCTGTGTGGTATAAAAATTTACATACCCGTGCTTTCTTGTGACCCATTTCTCAATATCTCTAATCAGCCTTTTAGTCCAGATTCCTGTGTTAGATTCCTCTCATATATTTTGCCATTCTTTGATTGTATTCTCCTTAGTTAATTTGATTTCTTTTTCCAGGTCTTGTTCATATTTTCCTTTCCCTTGTGTAAGGCTAGATACGTAACTTTCTACTAATTTCTTATTGAATTATTCATCTGTGTATGCTTCTTCGTTATAACGAGGTTTGTGACATCTTAATTTATTATCGTTCCTTGTTACTCTGGCTAAATTTTTAATTTTACTATTTCTAGCATTATCCTTTTCTTTTATTTCATAAAGTTCTTTTCTTACTTTGATCTTTACCAAAATGGGTGGAAATCTTGCTAGTACACAGAAGGCGTTTAATGATTAATGATTAATTTAATTTTATTATAAGATTAATGATTTATTTTATTGATTGAAATAAATATTATTTTAGATAATTATGGACCTTATCTAACTTTACTAGTTACTTCCTTATTAACCTTTGATGTAAGTTTATTTCTTATTATCTATTAGGTTCTATCGTATAAATTACAAACTAATTTTCAATTTGTTGTTCGTTTGAAATCAAAATTCGACACCAACAAAATATTCTGCTATTTTGATATATATTTAATATATATTATCATTTTATTTTATTTTATTTTATTCAAAAAGTAGTTTAATTTAAATATTAATTTTGGAGATTAATGATAATTATCTATTTAATTTTTTTTGAAAATAAAATTATTATGTATTTTGTATAATAAAATATTTTGTGGTTAATTAGTTAAAATTATTATATGATATTTTAAATTTACAAGATTTATGTTTTAGATTAAACTATTTAACTAAAACAATGATTTTATTTTATTGCTTATTCACTTATTTTAATTTTATTAAATTTTATGTTGATTTTCGTTTTTAAGAGTGATTTATTGATAATATTGATTAGTATACAATTTTTTGTAATTTCTATACTATCAATAATCTTTATGTTTGAAATTTATTCTAATGAATGAATTTTCATATATTTTATAGTATTTTCTGTGTGCGATAGAGTTATTGGTTTGAGAATTTTAGTTAATTGTACTTATTTTTATGGGAATCAAAGAATTTCAATATTAAATTTAACATGATAAAAGCTTTTTTAATAATTTTGATATTATTTTTTCTTTATAATTTAAATAAATTTTTAAAATTTACATTTTTATTTTGATGTTTATTAGATTTATATTATTATTCAATTTTAGAAATGAAATATATTGAAACACAATTAGGTTTAATTTTGGCTTTAATTTTTTTTCATTTATATTAGTTATTTTAAATTTATGAATTTTTAATTTGATTTTGTTAATAAATTTATCTAGAATTTGTTTTAATTTAAATTTGATTTTGTTGATTGTTTTATATTTTACATTTTTAACAATAAATTTTTTAATATTTTATTTCTTTTTTGAGGTAAGGTTAATTATTATATGTTTAATTATTGTAAAATGAGGGACAGGTAACATACGATTATTAGCTGGTTATTATCTGATGTTTTATACAATATTTTTTTCATTTCCCTTACTGGTTTTTTTATTAATTATTATTTATTTGAATAATTTAGCGCTAATAAATTTAATAGAAATAATAGATTATAATTTAAATATTTTTATATTTATTTATATATTAAGTTCATTTTTAGTGAAAATTCCTATATTTATATTACATGGATGATTATTAAAAGCTCATGTTGAAGCCCCTGTGTTTGGATCAATAATTTTAGCAGCTATTTTATTAAAATTAGGAACATATGGTTTATTGCGATTTATATATATTTTTTATTCTAATTTTTATTTTGTAAATTTGGTAATTTTAGTATTTAGATTAATTGGGGGGTTAATTATTTCAATTTTATGTTTACGTCAAATTGATATAAAGATTTTGGTAGCTTATTCTTCAGTAATTCATATAAGAATTTTATTAAGATCTATAATAACTGAAATACTTTTAGGATTTGTAGGTAGTTATATTATTATAATTGCTCATGGATTATGTTCTTCGGGTTTATTTTATTCAGTAAATTTGTGTTATAAATCTTCAGGGAGATGGATTATATTTTTAAATAAGGGGATAATAGCGTTAATGCCTCCAATATCTATATTTTGATTTATATTTTGTACATCTAATATATCTGCTCCTGTTTCATTAAACTTAGTTGGTGAGGTATTTTTGTTAATAATTATTTATTTATGATTCAAATATTTGATTTATTTATTAATTTTTTATTGTTTTCTTAGATTTTGTTATTCATTATATTTATATATTTATGTTCAACATGGAAAAATAAATTTCTTTTTAAAGATTTTTAATGCTAATATTTTAGATTATTATATTTTATTGATGCATTGAATTCCCCTAAATTTTATATTTTTAAATTTAATTATTTTTTCATATTAATTTTAAATATATTTTATTTAAATAGTTTAATTAAAATATTGACTTGTGGTGTCAATGATATATGTATTTATATTTTAAATTATCATAAAAATGTTTTTAATTAGTTTATTCATACTATTTTCTGGAATACTATATCTATTTTTAGGCCTATATTTATATACATCTAAATATGTAATTATTTTAGAATGGGATTTAATAAATTTGTTTTGTATAAAATTTAGAATAATTATTTATTTGGATTTTATTAGATTAATATTTATCGGAGTTGTTTCTATTATTTCCTCATGCGTAATAATTTACAGAATTGAATATATAAGGTCAGATAAAACAATTTGTCGGTTTTTTTATTTATTAATTTTATTTATTCTATCAATATGTTTAATAATTTTAAGTCCCAGAGTTTTATCAATTTTATTAGGATGGGATGGGCTAGGTTTAATTTCTTTTGGTTTAATTATTTATTATCAAAGATATAGAGCTTTTAATTCTGGAGTTTTAACAATTGTATGTAATCGGGTTGGAGATATTGGATTTTTAATATTGATTGTTTCAAATTCCGCAAATGGGTCGTGAAATTTAATATTTTATGAAATAGATAGATTTATAATATTTTTCATATTTTTAAGCGCTTTAACTAAAAGAGCTCAAATACCCTTTTCTTTATGGTTACCTGCAGCTATAATAGCTCCAACCCCTATTTCTACTTTAGTTCATTCTTCAACCTTAGTTACTGCAGGGGTTTATTTATTAATCCATTATTACAGTTTAGTGTTTACAATAAATAATAACGTTATTTTATTTATCTCAATCTTTACTATATTTATGGCTAGTTCTATTGCTAATTTTGAATATGATTTAAAGAAAATTATTGCCCTATCAACTTTAAGTCAGTTAGGATTAATAATAAGAATTTTATCTGTAGGGTTAGTGGATTTAGCCTTCTTTCATTTAGTTATTCATGCTTTATTTAAATCAATAATATTTATATGTGCAAGAAGATTTATTCATAGATCTAATAATAACCAAGATATTCGAAATTTTAATTCTATGAGAATTTTAATACCTTTAAATGGTATAGTTCTATTAATTGGAAAATTAAGTCTATGCGGGTGTTTCTTTTTGTCAGGTTTTCTCTCTAAGGATATAATTATTGAATATTTCTTTATTAATAGAGATATTAGAATTACAATATTTTGTATATTTTATATATCTATGGTGTTTACACTAAGATACTCATTTCGTTTAGTTTTATGAATCTTTTATCCTTTTGAATTTAAAAATGTTACCTACAGAGTATATTATGAATCTTTATACATTAATTTATGTATTTCCTTTTTGTTTATTATAGTTATTTTTATGGGAATACTTATTTTTTATCTAATCTTTAAAGTTTACATTATCTTATTGAATTTTTATGATAAAATATTTATTTTATTTATTTATTTATTAGGGATTTATTTTGGTTATTTATTATTTTATTATCCTAATAAACACCCCCAAAAATTTTTATTTAATAAATTTATCTTTTTCCTGAAAGGAATATATTTTTTATCATATTTTTATAAGATTAGGTATACTTTTTTACTTAAATCGATGTATAAAATTAATAATGAAATTGAAAAGGGTCTTTCCGAATCAATTTTGACATTTTGAATGAAAACATTTACAAATTACTTAGTAAAATTTATCAAGTGATTAATTATATATGACACTCTGATGTTTATCCTAAAGCCAAATAAAACTCAACACGAACAACAAACCGCTGATTATTTAATGATACTTATATTTTATATATATTTATCAATATTTATCCTCGTTTATTCATTATTTCTGTTGTTGTATTAAACTTACACCACTTACTGAACGAAAGAATATAATTTATTGTATTATTACTTATTATTGTATATTGCATTAACTGTAAATAATAGTCAGTTGGAAAGGCGTGCAGACATCTCTTCTAAAAATCGAAAATTAAAAACTTTTTAATAGGAACCAGATATTCAACGATGTTCTTTTAATTTCACTTTTCTTAAAACATCAATTTTGATGTATATATATTCAACTTATTCTTTTCAATATGTTTTAATACATTAATAGAGTTTTATTTATTTGCTTAGTATGTACTATTTCACAAGATTTAAGGTTTTACTGGTAGTATTTGAAGAGTACGTTTTGTTATGTTTTCTTATTAATATTATTCAAGATTATCTATTATTATTATTTCAAAATGTAATACTTTATTTTATAATGAATACAAAAATTATGTTTTTGTTATGTTTTATTTAAAATTAATTTCATTTTAGAAAGTGGGATGACATGACTATTGGCGAACCACCCATTATAATAAAAAAAGGGTAACGCGCCATGATAAATACCCCTAGGGTGGTGAGGAAATCTTTCACAATTACAATACAATATATCCTCTAACACGATTTTATAATTAACTGCATAATTGTTCCTTTCAATATCTAATTATGCTAATCTCTTTAGCCTGTTTCACCTGTTCACATAACCTATTTGGCTCCGTACCAATAATTTTGTCTATTCCACGTCTCTCTATTAACTTATACATACCTTTATGAATTTTTAAATTCTTCAGTTTGATTCAAAGATAGTTTTATCTTGTTTCACACTTATATTTTCTTGAAATCTCTGTAAATATTTCAAATATAATGCACCACAACACCAAACACTTTCCTAATTTTATTAAATCTAATATTATATATGAGTGCATTCCTTGAAATGTTCTTTCACGAATTACATCTCGTCATCATTGTGCTATAGTAAATAATATAGTAATTAATGATATAAATAGAATTCAATTAATTTTAAATTGAAAAATTATAATAGCTCTTATTAATAAATTTATTAAATTAATAGATAATATTATTGGTCAAGGCCTGGGTGTTACTAGATGAAATGGATGATTTTTCATTTGTTTTAGTGTTTATTTAAGATAAACAATTTTTTTTTAATTTAATGATTTTAATGATTAGATTCATTAAAGTATAGAAGTCTAAGAATGGAAATTACATACGATTGAATAAATAAAACTGAGATTTCTAGAATAAATAATATATTTTGAATAATGATTATAAATGGAATAATAATTAATCAGGAACTTTCTATTGACGATCCTAGTAAAGTTAAAAGTAAATATCCTGCTAATATATTAGCTGTTAGTCGAATTGATAATGCTCATGGACGAATAATGTTTCTGATTGTTTCAATTAATACTATAAAATTTATTAATATTAAAGGTGTATTTAGTGGTACTAAATGAATTAATATCTTTTCTGAATTTATAGTTCAACCGTAAAATATATATGTTAATCATATTGATATTGTTAATGATAAATTAATTGATAAGTGACTTGTAGGAGTGAAAGTATATGGTATTAATCCTATTAAATTATAAAGTATAATTATTATTAGTATTCTTAAGAAAATAATTATATTAAATATATATTTGTAACTAATTAGTAATTTAAATTCATTGTAAATTATTATTATAAGTTTAATTCATAATATATTTAAACGAGAGAGAATAAATCAATATATTATTGGTATCATTATTAATGGTAGTAATAAACTAATTCAATTTATTATAAGTATAATATATGTAGATGGGTCGAAAATTGATAATAGGTTTATCATATTCACTTTCATAAATTTTTATTCTTATTTTTTAATATTTTCTTTTTATTTTTATATGGAGAAAAATTAATAAATAAATAATGAAGATTAATGATTATAATGTAAATAATTCTTAATGTGAAAAATAGAAGAATTGATCATAATATTGGTTTTATCTGTGGTATAAAAAAATATTTAAATATTGGCTATTAGAAGTATATCGAATTTATACTATAATATGGTTTAAGAGACCAATTCTTTCATTTCAGACATCTAATGATTAAATTATTATTGTTAAATAAAATATAAATAAAAAATATTGAAAAATTAATAATTTTAAATTGACAATTTAATGTTATATGTTTAACTAATTTTTTATCTTAGGATTTTATAAAGTTATTATTCTAAGTAATCAATTTCCAAAATCATTTATTGATGTTGATTCTACTACGATAGGTATAAATCTATGATTTGTTCCACAAATTTCTGAACATTGGCCAAAAAATAATCCTGGTCGGTATGTAAATAATATTATTTGATTAAGTCGTCCTGGAGTTGCATCTATTTTTATTCCTAAGGATGGAATTGTTCATGAGTGAATTACATCAACAGATGTTGTAATTAAAGGAATTGGGGTTTTAAATGGAATAATAATTCGATTATCTACATCTAATAGTCGAAATAATCTTAAATTTGAATAATCATTGATTATAAAAGAATCATAATTTAAATAAAATTCTGGATATTCATATCTTCAATATCATTGATGACCAATAGCTTTAATTGTAAAATATGAGAATGTCCATATTTCATCAACAAAATAAAGAGTTTTTAATGATGGAAATGCAATAATTATTAATACAATTATTGGAAAAATAGTTCAAATAATTTCAATTAAATTATTTTCTAATAAAAATCGATTTCTAAATTTTCTTAAAATGATATTTATTATTATAAATAATGTTATCGAAATAATTATTGATAATATTATATATAGTAATATTATAAAATACAACTAAATTATCAGCAAAAGGAGAGTTAGGATCTTGAAGTGAAAATATATTTCATGTAGCAATTCTTAATAAATGAAATATATCTTTATATATGAAGCTTAAATTCATCGCACTAATCTGCCATATTAAATTTAATTTTTAATTTATAAATTTTATAAGTTTAAAATTAAATTTTATTTTTTTTATTTTCTTTTTTAAAAATCAAAGGAATTTCATTAAATGAGTGTTCAAATGGGGGATAGTTTTGTAATCATTCGAGTGAATTTTGAAAATATATAAGTAAAATTAATCGTTTTACTATAAATCTTTCTAATATAATAAAAATAAATATTATTATTCTATTAATTGAAATTAATGATCCTAGTGAAGGTAAAAAATTTCAACAGTAATACGCGTCAGGGTAATCTGAATATCGTCGTGGTATTCCTATTAATCCTAAAAAATGTTGAGGGAAGAATGTTATATTTACTCCAATAAATATAAAATAAAATTGAATTTTAAGAAATTTTTTGTTTAGTGTTAAGCCAGTAATTAAAGGATATCAGTGAAATAATCTTGCAATAATTCTAAATACTGCTCCTATTGAAAGTACATAATGAAAATGTCCTACAACATAGTATGTATCATGAAGTAAAATATGAATAGATGAATTTGATAATATAATTCCTGTTAATCCTCCTATTGTAAACAAAAAAATAAATCCCATAGATCATAAAGTTGTTGGATTTGCGTAAGCTTTTGATCCATGGAATGTTGCTAGTCATCTAAAAACTTTAATGCCAGTGGGAATGGCAGTAATTATAGTTGCTGATGTGAAATAAGCGCGAGTATCTACATCTATTCCAACAGTAAATATGTGATGTGCTCATACAATAAATCCTAGAAAAACCAATTCCTAGTATTGCGTATACTATTCCTATGTTTCCAAATGTTGCTTTTTTACCTCTTTCGTTTAAAATAATATGTGAGATTAGTCCAAATCCTGGAAGAATTAGAATATAAACTTTTGGATGTCCAAAGAATCAAAATAAGTGTTGGTATAAAATTGGGTCACCCCCTCCTATAGGGTAAAAAAAGAAGAATTTAAATTTCGATCTGATAAAAGTATTGTAATTGCTCCAGCAAGAACAGGTAGTGATAGTAAAAGTAAAATTGCTGTAATTATAACTGATCATGGGAATAAAGGTATTTGATCATATTGTAGCGAATAATTTATTATATTGAAAATTGTCACTAAAAAATTAATAGCCCCTATGATTGATGATACTCCGGCGATATGAAGGGAAAAAATTGTTAGATCGGTAGATGATGATGGGTGGTATATAAATGATGATAATGGAGGGTAAATTGTTCATCCTGTGCCTGATCCTGAATTTAAATAATTTCTTATTAATAATGAAAAAATTGAAGGAGGTAGTAATCAAAATCTTATATTGTTTATTCGTGGAAATGCCATATCTGGAGCTCCAATCATTAAGGGAACTAATCAGTTCCCAAAATCTCCAATTATGAATGGTATAACCATAAAAAAAATTATAACAAAAGCATGAGACGTTACAATTGAATTATAAATCTGATCATTTTTAATTCATGCCCCTGTCTTCTTAATTCTAATCGAATAATAAATCTTATTGATGAACCAATTATTCCTGATCATATAGCGAATATAAAATATAATATGCCAATATTTTTATGATTAGTGGAGTATAATCATTTTTTCATTCACGAAGAAATTAAGATTTATAAAATTAAATTTATATTTTTAATTTTGAAGATTAATAGTTTAAAATTAACTTAAAATCTTTAAATAAAGTATTAGAGTATTATGTCTGATAAAAGGAATAAATTGTAAATTTATTTATGAAAATAAAATTTTCTAATACTATTAATATAATTTCTATAATTTAAACAAAATATTAAATTGCAAATTTAAAAATAAAATATAATTTTTCAGAAATTAGATTTTAAAGTAAATGTATATGATTCTAAATATAATTACTATAATAGTTATAATTAATAAAATTCACATATCTATATATTTGTATTTTAAGAATATATTTGAGTAATTTTTATTGAATAAATTATTATTAATAAAATTTAAATAATTTCAAATTATTAATAGTCTTGATATTACAATAACGATAGATAGGATAAGATTAAAACCATTAAGTTTAATTACTAAGTTCTCTAACACTAATCATTTTAAAGAAAATACTCCTATTGGTGGAATAAATATATATGTTAGTAATAAATAAGAAAATGTAAGTTTTGATTTATTGTTAAAGATTATTATTTCTATTTTATTTTCTAATTTTATATCTATGATTAAATAGATTATATTATATGATAATACTGAATATATGATGAAGTAAAGAATAAAAATATACAAATTTAAATATATTAATGTTATTATTAATGAAGTTTGATAAATTGAAGAAAATGATATTATTAGTATTAAAGAATTTTTATTTAATATTAATAGAGGTGATACAATTAAATTTAGAGTAATTATAATTAATAATTCTTTTATCGGGATTGAATTTATTAAAAGAATAAAAGGAATTAATTTTATGAATGTTATTAATAAGAATGCATTTATGAAATTAATTGATTTAAATATAAAATTAAATCAAGCATTAAATGGAATAATCCCTAATTTTAATGAAGTTCCCATTATTATTAGGATTGATGAGTATACATTAAAATTATTAAATAAAATTCCCGTTAAAATTAGAGATCTTCTAATAAATGAAATAAAAAAATAAAGAACTCTAATTTTCATATTTTTTGAAATAGCTAATGATGATAAAAAAATTAAGTTAGTAATTTCTATAATTAGTCAAATGAAAAATATATTGTTTAATATGAGAGAAAATACTGATAAAAAGATAATTATTATAGATGAAAAATAAGAATAAAAATTTTTTATCATGATTAATTTTTTGTTAAATCTTTATATTTTAGTGTATGAGCATATAAATTTTTAAAGTTTATGGAATTAAAATTATTACTAAATTACTATTACACTAAATACAATCATTATTCTGCCATCCGCTGTATCGGTATCTATCATAAGATCGAAAAACTGCTTACTTGTTCTCAATTTTATGCTTCTCAAATGGATTTCTGCGGCCCTAATTGTCCGATCTGGTTGAGTAGCGTCTCTAACTGAAGCCTAGGTTGTGCGGAACGTAAATATAAACATTATTTTGCTTTCCATTGCATCTGAACCTATCCTATGATCGAAAAACTTCAAATTCATTCCGAATTTTGTGCTTCTGGAGTCAATTTCAGCGGCCCTACTTGTCCGATATGGCTGAGCAGCGGCTCAAACTGCAGCCTGGGTTGTGCGGAACGTAAGTATAAACATTACTTTGCCTTTTATTGCGTCCAAACCTGCCATAGAATGGAAAAACTGCTTATTTATTCTCAATCTTATGATTCTCATGTCGATTTCAGCGGCCCTAATTGTCCGATCTGGTTGAGCAGCGCCTCTAACGGAAGCCTAGGGTGTCAGGAACGTAAATATAACCCTTCTTTTGCTGTCCACTGCATCTGACCCTATCCTAGGATCGAAAAACTGCAAATTCATTCTGAATTTTTTGCTTCTGAAGTCGATTTCTGCGGCCCCAATTGTCCAATTTGGTTGTCCAGCGTCTGAAACTGAAGACTGGGTTGTGCGGTGTTAGGTTATCCATCTAGTCGACCTGTCATTTGTTTGGATTCTGTTATAATGATTTACTAGATTCGTTATTTATGGTTTTTAGCTTTGACAGCGTCTTCAAAGTTTATGCATTTCTTGGTACGTTATTATTTAATTTCACGGTTTACTATTATTTATATTTTAGTTAATTTAGTTGCATTGCTTCCAAAACTCTTCGCACCTCTTTAGATTACATTCACTAGTAAGGACTCTTATTGTACTAATATTGTTGTAATACAATATATCACGTTTATTGTTTTACAATCTCTCTATTTTTAATTAAGTGGAAATTATTATCTATATTTTAATTAGGTTAATATTTCTTTCCTGTTTCAGGTTTGCGTTCGCTTCTGTTAAATTATATTATATTTATCTTCCTGAGGGTTTTACTTTTAATTTGTTACCCATAGATGGTATGTATCTTATTCTTACAGTACAATAGATTATCATATTGTAGTGTTCTCTCTTTCAGTCTTTTGTGTTACTCTTTCATCGGCCTGTCTTTTATTCAGTACTTCTGGACAGAAACTTTGGAAAGCGTTCCATTTATTTTAGTCTGGGATAATTGCATCAATTATCTCATTAGGCTCTCATTGGATATTAATTTCTAGATTGTGCGTTAATTTTTGCCTTTGATCTTTCCATTTCTTACAGTAAAGCAGAGTGGGTTGCGCATCATCTTGTGTTTGACAGCTGTACCAGCAGTGATCCGTTTGGTATTCACCTATTTCTTTTTCGTATATTGGTTGAAGCAACCATGACCTGTAAGTATCTGTGTGGTATAAAAATTTACATACCCGTGCTTTCTTGTGACCCATTTCTCAATATCTCTAATCAGCCTTTTAGTCCAGATTCCTGTGTTAGATTCCTCTCATATATTTTGCCATTCTTTGATTGTATTCTCCTTAGTTAATTTGATTTCTTTTTCCAGGTCTTGTTCATATTTTCCTTTCCCTTGTGTAAGGCTAGATACGTAACTTTCTATTAATTTCTTATTGAATTATTCATCTGTGTATGCTTCTTCGTTATAACGAGGTTTGTGACATCTTAATTTATTATCGTTCCTTGTTACTCTGGCTAAATTTTTAATTTTACTATTTCTAGCATTATCCTTTTCTTTTATTTCATAAAGTTCTTTTCTTACTTTGATCTTTACCAAAATGGGTGGAAATCTTGCTAGTACACAGAAGGCGTTTAATGATTAATGATTAATTTAATTTTATTATAAGATTAATGATTTATTTTATTGATTGAAATAAATATTATTTTAGATAATTATGGACCTTATCTAACTTTACTAGTTACTTCCTTATTAACCTTTGATGTAAGTTTATTTCTTATTATCTATTAGGTTCTATCGTATAAATTACAAACTAATTTTCAATTTGTTGTTCGTTTGAAATCAAAATTCGACACCAACAAAATATTCTGCTATTTTGATATATATTTAATATATATTATCATTTTATTTTATTTTATTTTATTCAAAAAGTAGTTTAATTTAAATATTAATTTTGGAGATTAATGATAATTATCTATTTAATTTTTTTTGAAAATAAAATTATTATGTATTTTGTATAATAAAATATTTTGTGGTTAATTAGTTAAAATTATTATATGATATTTTAAATTTACAAGATTTATGTTTTAGATTAAACTATTTAACTAAAATAATGATTTTATTTTATTGCTTATTCACTTATTTTAATTTTATTAAATTTTATGTTGATTTTCGTTTTTAAGAGTGATTTATTGATAATATTGATTAGTATACAATTTTTTGTAATTTCTATACTATCAATAATCTTTATGTTTGAAATTTATTCTAATGAATGAATTTTCATATATTTTATAGTATTTTCTGTGTGCGATAGAGTTATTGGTTTGAGAATTTTAGTTAATTGTACTTATTTTTATGGGAATCAAAGAATTTCAATATTAAATTTAACATGATAAAAGCTTTTTTAATAATTTTGATATTATTTTTTCTTTATAATTTAAATAAATTTTTAAAATTTACATTTTTATTTTGATGTTTATTAGATTTATATTATTATTCAATTTTAGAAATGAAATATATTGAAACACAATTAGGTTTAATTTTGGCTTTAATTTTTTTTCATTTATATTAGTTATTTTAAATTTATGAATTTTTAATTTGATTTTGTTAATAAATTTATCTAGAATTTGTTTTAATTTAAATTTGATTTTGTTGATTGTTTTATATTTTACATTTTTAACAATAAATTTTTTAATATTTTATTTCTTTTTTGAGGTAAGGTTAATTATTATATGTTTAATTATTGTAAAATGAGGGACAGGTAACATACGATTATTAGCTGGTTATTATCTGATGTTTTATACAACATTTTTTTCATTTCCCTTACTGGTTTTTTTATTAATTATTATTTATTTGAATAATTTAGCGCTAATAAATTTAATAGAAATAATAGATTATAATTTAAATATTTTTATATTTATTTATATATTAAGTTCATTTTTAGTGAAAATTCCTATATTTATATTACATGGATGATTATTAAAAGCTCATGTTGAAGCCCCTGTGTTTGGATCAATAATTTTAGCAGCTATTTTATTAAAATTAGGAACATATGGTTTATTGCGATTTATATATATTTTTTATTCTAATTTTTATTTTGTAAATTTGGTAATTTTAGTATTTAGATTAATTGGGGGGTTAATTGTTTCAATTTTATGTTTACGTCAAATTGATATAAAGATTTTGGTAGCTTATTCTTCAGTAATTCATATAAGAATTTTATTAAGATCTATAATAACTGAAATACTTTTAGGATTTGTAGGTAGTTATATTATTATAATTGCTCATGGATTATGTTCTTCGGGTTTATTTTATTCAGTAAATTTGTGTTATAAATCTTCAGGGAGACGGATTATATTTTTAAATAAGGGGATAATAGCGTTAATGCCTCCAATATCTATATTTTGATTTATATTTTGTACATCTAATATATCTGCTCCTGTTTCATTAAACTTAGTTGGTAAGGTATTTTTGTTAATAATTATTTATTTATGATTCAAATATTTGATTTATTTATTAATTTTTTATTGTTTTCTTAGATTTTGTTATTCATTATATTTATATATTTATGTTCAACATGGAAAAATAAATTTCTTTTTAAAGATTTTTAATGCTAATATTTTAGATTATTATATTTTATTGATGCATTGAATTCCCCTAAATTTTATATTTTTAAATTTAATTATTTTTTCATATTAATTTTAAATATATTTTATTTAAATAGTTTAATTAAAATATTGACTTGTGGTGTCAATGATATATGTATTTATATTTTAAATTATCATAAAAATGTTTTTAATTAGTTTATTCATACTATTTTCTGGAATACTATATCTATTTTTACGCCTATATTTATATACATCTAAATATGTAATTATTTTAGAATGGGATTTAATAAATTTGTTTTGTATAAAATTTAGAATAATTATTTATTTGGATTTTATTAGATTAATATTTATCGGAGTTGTTTCTATTATTTCCTCATGCGTAATAATTTACAGAATTGAATATATAAGGTCAGATAAAACAATTTGTCGGTTTTTTTATTTATTAATTTTATTTATTCTATCAATATGTTTAATAATTTTAAGTCCCAGAGTTTTATCAATTTTATTAGGATGGGATGGGCTAGGTTTAATTTCTTTTGGTTTAATTATTTATTATCAAAGATATAGAGCTTTTAATTCTGGAGTTTTAACAATTGTATGTAATCGGGTTGGAGATATTGGATTTTTAATATTGATTGTTTCAAATTCCGCAAATGGGTCGTGAAATTTAATATTTTATGAAATAGATAGATTTATAATATTTTTCATATTTTTAAGCGCTTTAACTAAAAGAGCTCAAATACCCTTTTCTTTATGGTTACCTGCAGCTATAATAGCTCCAACCCTTATTTCTACTTTAGTTCATTCTTCAACCTTAGTTACTGCAGGGGTTTATTTATTAATCCATTATTACAGTTTAGTGTTTACAATAAATAATAACGTTATTTTATTTATCTCAATCTTTACTATATTTATGGCTAGTTCTATTGCTAATTTTGAATATGATTTAAAGAAAATTATTGCCCTATCAACTTTAAGTCAGTTAGGATTAATAATAAGAATTTTATCTGTAGGGTTAGTGGATTTAGCCTTATTTCATTTAGTTATTCATGCTTTATTTAAATCAATAATATTTATATGTGCAAGAAGATTTATTCATAGATCTAATAATAACCAAGATATTCGAAATTTTAATTCTATGAGAATTTTAATACCTTTAAATGGTATAGTTCTATTAATTGGAAAATTAAGTCTATGCGGGTGTTTCTTTTTGTCAGGTTTTCTCTCTAAGGATATAATTATTGAATATTTCTTTATTAATAGAGATATTAGAATTACAATATTTTGTATATTTTATATATCTATGGTGTTTACACTAAGATACTCATTTCGTTTAGTTTTATGAATCTTTTATCCTTTTGAATTTAAAAATGTTACCTACAGAGTATATTATGAATCTTTATACATTAATTTATGTATTTCCTTTTTGTTTATTATAGTTATTTTTATGGGAATACTTATTTTTTATCTAATCTTTAAAGTTTACATTATCTTATTGAATTTTTATGATAAAATATTTATTTTATTTATTTATTTATTAGGGATTTATTTTGGTTATTTATTATTTTATTATCCTAATAAACACCCCCAAAAATTTTTATTTAATAAATTTATCTTTTTCCTGAAAGGAATATATTTTTTATCATATTTTTATAAGATTAGGTATACTTTTTTACTTAAATCGATGTATAAAATTAATAATGAAATTGAAAAGGGTCTTTCCGAATCAATTTTGACATTTTGAATGAAAACATTTACAAATTACTTAGTAAAATTTATCAAGTGATTAATTATATATGACACTCTGATGTTTATCCTAAAGCCAAATAAAACTCAACACGAACAACAAACCGCTGATTATTTAATGATACTTATATTTTATATATATTTATCAATATTTATCCTCGTTTATTCATTATTTCTGTTGTTGTATTAAACTTACACCACTTACTGAACGAAAGAATATAATTTATTGTATTATTACTTATTATTGTATATTGCATTAACTGTAAATAATAGTCAGTTGGAAAGGCGTGCAGACATCTCTTCTAAAAATCGAAAATTAAAAACTTTTTAATAGGAACCAGATATTCAACGATGTTCTTTTAATTTCACTTTTCTTAAAACATCAATTTTGATGTATATATATTCAACTTATTCTTTTCAATATGTTTTAATACATTAATAGAGTTTTATTTATTTGCTTAGTATGTACTATTTCACAAGATTTAAGGTTTTACTGGTAGTATTTGAAGAGTACGTTTTGTTATGTTTTCTTATTAATATTATTCAAGATTATCTATTATTATTATTTCAAAATGTAATACTTTATTTTATAATGAATACAAAAATTATGTTTTTGTTATGTTTTATTTAAAATTAATTTCATTTTAGAAAGTGGGATGACATGACTATTGGCGAACCACCCATTATAATAAAAAAAGGGTAACGCGCCATGATAAATACCCCTAGGGTGGTGAGGAAATCTTTCACAATTACAATACAATATATCCTCTAACACGATTTTATAATTAACTGCATAATTGTTCCTTTCAATATCTAATTATGCTAATCTCTTTAGCCTGTTTCACCTGTTCACATAACCTATTTGGCTCCGTACCAATAATTTTGTCTATTCCACGTCTCTCTATTAACTTATACATACCTTTATGAATTTTTAAATTCTTCAGTTTGATTCAAAGATAGTTTTATCTTGTTTCACACTTATATTTTCTTGAAATCTCTGTAAATATTTCAAATATAATGCACCACAACACCAAACACTTTCCTAATTTTATTAAATCTAATACTATATATGAGTGCATTCCTTGAAATGTTCTTTCACGAATTACATCTCGTCATCATTGTGCTATAGTAAATAATATAGTAATTAATGATATAAATAGAATTCAATTAATTTTAAATTGAAAAATTATAATAGCTCTTATTAATAAATTTATTAAATTAATAGATAATATTATTGGTCAAGGCCTGGGTGTTACTAGATGAAATGGATGATTTTTCATTTGTTTTAGTGTTTATTTAAGATAAACAATTTTTTTTTAATTTAATGATTTTAATGATTAGATTCATTAAAGTATAGAAGTCTAAGAATGGAAATTACATACGATTGAATAAATAAAACTGAGATTTCTAGAATAAATAATATATTTTGAATAATGATTATAAATGGAATAATAATTAATCAGGAACTTTCTATTGACGATCCTAGTAAAGTTAAAAGTAAATATCCTGCTAATATATTAGCTGTTAGTCGAATTGATAATGCTCATGGACGAATAATGTTTCTGATTGTTTCAATTAATACTATAAAATTTATTAATATTAAAGGTGTATTTAGTGGTACTAAATGAATTAATATCTTTTCTGAATTTATAGTTCAACCGTAAAATATATATGTTAATCATATTGATATTGTTAATGATAAATTAATTGATAAGTGACTTGTAGGAGTGAAAGTATATGGTATTAATCCTATTAAATTATAAAGTATAATTATTATTAGTATTCTTAAGAAAATAATTATATTAAATATATATTTGTAACTAATTAGTAATTTAAATTCATTGTAAATTATTATTATAAGTTTAATTCATAATATATTTAAACGAGAGAGAATAAATCAATATATTATTGGTATCATTATTAATGGTAGTAATAAACTAATTCAATTTATTATAAGTATAATATATGTAGATGGGTCGAAAATTGATAATAGGTTTATCATATTCACTTTCATAAATTTTTATTCTTATTTTTTAATATTTTCTTTTTATTTTTATATGGAGAAAAATTAATAAATAAATAATGAAGATTAATGATTATAATGTAAATAATTCTTAATGTGAAAAATAGAAGAATTGATCATAATATTGGTTTTATCTGTGGTATAAAAAAATATTTAAATATTGGCCATTAGAAGTATATCGAATTTATACTATAATATGGTTTAAGAGACCAATTCTTTCATTTCAGACATCTAATGATTAAATTATTATTGTTAAATAAAATATAAATAAAAAATATTGAAAAATTAATAATTTTAAATTGACAATTTAATGTTATATGTTTAACTAATTTTTTATCTTAGGATTTTATAAAGTTATTATTCTAAGTAATCAATTTCCAAAATCATTTATTGATGTTGATTCTACTACGATAGGTATAAATCTATGATTTGTTCCACAAATTTCTGAACATTGGCCAAAAAATAATCCTGGTCGGTATGTAAATAATATTATTTGATTAAGTCGTCCTGGAGTTGCATCTATTTTTATTCCTAAGGATGGAATTGTTCATGAGTGAATTACATCAACAGATGTTGTAATTAAAGGAATTGGGGTTTTAAATGGAATAATAATTCGATTATCTACATCTAATAGTCGAAATAATCTTAAATTTGAATAATCATTGATTATAAAAGAATCATAATTTAAATAAAATTCTGGATATTCATATCTTCAATATCATTGATGACCAATAGAAATAAAGAGTGGATTAACTTCATAATTTTCGTTGCTGCCAGAACTATCATCTAAATATAAGGTCTTATGCTGCTTTTCATTTTCAATTATATTTCGCTTCTCTTTATATTTGGTTTTTAAATTGTTTCTGTCTAACTGAACAGACCTGAAAAGAGATAATGCAGCACTAGGTCTATTATTTTTTAACGCTGCACATATCTCTTTCCAGACTGGATCTCCCCTTCGCTGCAATAAATTATCACCATCAAATATATCAAAATTTAATAATGTATTTAAAATAATTTCAGGAGGTGCAATGGTTGAGGACCACGTTGTCTCTCTACTGGTACCATGATTCTGAAATGCTATTATTCTAACAATATATGAAAGGTAATATTAAAATAGTGTATTCTAAAAATACAAATGATTCCTGAAATTATTTTGTGTACGATTCTTTTTTTTATACTAATCAAAAAACAATTAACTTTTTACCCACATGTGCTTTTACACATTGAATATTATTATTAATTATTATTGCACTTACTACTTTATTAATCCCACGTAGGTGACACAAACAAAAAATTAAAAAAAAAAACAAAAACTACTAATTATATAAAACTACTATCTTAAATAAACTAAAAATTGCTTTTATTGTCGGAGACACAAAGCTTGCAGTCAAAGATCCACGCCAACTTTTGCTACGGATGTTTCGCTTTTGTTTCATTAAAACAGTTGAACGCTATGAAAAATGTCTTTTGTTTCTGTAGCCTTTTAGTTATTTCCTAATTTAAAGCTAGGTTTTTATGATTAAGAATAATTAATACTCAAACTTGTATTTAAAATGAAAAATATAATTACATGTCTGTACAATACAAACTTTAATTAACAAACACAACAATTTCAATTTTATGCAGCTTGCATTACAAAACATATTTTGTTTTACAACGAGCGTTTTCACATATGTACTCAGAAAAAATAGATGAAATTATAATTGCACTGAGCACATAATTACACAGTTTTGTAGATTTGTATTAAAACGATGATTATAATTACATAAAAGGTGCCTTAGTTTAAATTTCCCTCAAAATATGATGAAGCTCTTAAATACATATTCATCAGGCAACAAGATCGGGAATAGTCGCTCATCCAAAAATATCGTTTGTACATAAAAAGTCAATATGTATTGAGTTACCCTTTTAAAACAAGAATTACGGATTATAGCATTTTCCAATACGAAACAAAGATTTCTCAAAGAATCCGACAACTGAATCTCAGACAACTTTGCTACGATAAAAGATATCTTTCTCAGATTTTACGCGAAGAAAAGTTTAGGATGCTTTAAAGCTAAGCATATAAATTGCAAATACACCCGTCAAAATTAAAGATTTACAATTTTTACTCAATTATAATTTTCAT
Source organism: Calliopsis andreniformis (assembly GCF_051401765.1). Lineage (NCBI taxonomy): Eukaryota > Metazoa > Arthropoda > Insecta > Hymenoptera > Andrenidae > Calliopsis > Calliopsis andreniformis. The sequence goes on from NW_027480685.1 coordinate 295,418, forward strand.
ATATAGAGATATTTTTTGAATTCCATGAAAACTGGCAGTCTTATATCTGTCGCCAACTTAATGCAGTTGAAACGGCATGTCAGTTTTTCAGAAATTTCTCGAAAAATAAGAGGGAGCAATTAAATGTAATTACAGAGCAATAATGGGCAAGAAAAGAGCAATTTTTTAAGCCATTTTGCAGTAAGATAGGGCAATTTTTTGGAAACTTGTATAATTGTAAACTGATATGTATTGCCAACTGAACGCAGTTGTAATTGCAAGAGCATTTTTCCGAAAGTTTTAGATGATTACGAGTGAGAAGTTAGAAGTAATTACAGGGCAGGAAAGAGCAAATAAAGAGCAATTGTTTAAGTCACTGCGTAATGTAGTGGAGCAAGTTTCAGAGTTTTCATGTGGAGGCGGACGTACGATCTGTATTAATGTTACTAAAGATACGTGCATGAGCACTTAGAAGTTACTAGGTTACAGTTTCATATTTTTATTTATAAAATTTGTTGTTTATTGGCCTAATTGTTGCTTATTAACGATTGAGCAATTAATTCTGAGCAAAGAGCAATTTCTTGGTAGCTTGTGTAGTTCGTTTTGTACATTATTTTAGAAGTTTCGGGATAGTGTATGTCGTTGCCAACCCATAAAAGTCCCTAGATGCCCAAAAAAGTATTTTGATAATATTTTGAAAACGAAAGGTGAGCAATTAAAAATAATTGATGAGCAATTATGGGCAATTAAAGATCAATTTTTTGACCTATGTTTTATTGGATTTGGTTACTAGTGTGAGCTAACTTCACATGGGTCTGTTTTCCCATGTGCGTTGATTGAGATGCAGAAGAGATGTGAAAGTGTGTTTAAGTTACTGACTATATTATCATATGATAATTTTTCATTTCAAATGTAACAAATATACTGCATTTTTGATTCTCAAATCACGTGAGATATGTGGGAACGTTTTTATTTATTTTCTACGCCATATTCCACGATTTGAAAACAGTAACCAAAATCCAAGAGGTTATGGGTCCAGGAAACACATGGCGTAAAGAAAAGTAAAAATTGAAAAAGGAAAAAGAATAAGAGAAGAAGGGCATTAAAGCGGATTAATAAAGAATCCAGTAAAATCTTAAAAATGAATACCACGGTAAACAATCAGGAAAATGTGCAAATTGTGGAAAAACTGAAGAATGCAGATGGATATCCACTATGGAAATTTCAAATTGTAATTCATCTGGAGGCAGCAGGTCTTTTATCTGTTGTTTTAGCGGAAGCCACAAATGAAATTAGGATAACAGAACAATGGAGAGAAAAGGATGCAAAAGCCAGAAAAATAATTGTAAGTACTGTGGAAAGACAAGCATTGGTGCATATAGTAACGTGTAAAATTGCTTTTGAAATGTGGTACAAGTTAAAGGGCATTTATGAGAGAGATTCATATCAACAAAAATGTGCTCTTATGCAAGAATTTTTTCAGTACAGGAAGAAAAATGAAGTAGATATGGTGTTGGAAACCCGGTCGACTGAATGATACAAGGTCTACTATTTAACTATATAGCAATGTATATTTCAGTAGGTTACAACAATTAAAGGGATCGCAAGCTGGACTGACAAAGGTTCGGAGTGTAGGAGAGTACAAGTGAGAATTGCCTCTTTTTGGTTGTACAGACATATATAAAGAGTTTGGGTTTTGGTGGGGGATAGTACTATGAACCCTTAGTTCTAAACAAGAAGCGACATGACTAAAATTTGCTTAAGCTTACTCAGTTGGTTTGAACAGTTCTCGAAAACAACCCTTATCGGAATGTGACTCATCCGTGAGTCAAACGTAAGATTACATAGTTTCCCAACATCTCCCCCCTTTAATGAAATTGAAAACGCCAGTTTTTAATTTATAATTAACTTAGCCTGTACCTTATGATCTATATCGCTAATTCCTAGCTTAATAAGGTATAAAATAGTAAACTATAATGTATCATGTTTTAGTTAAACATATTAGAATATAAGTATTACAGTAAATTACTACTTTAACTTATTGAAATATAATATCTTAAAATATAATATATCATACTTTGTACTATCGTTTAGGTATTTATGTATATAAAAAAAAATGATATTACAACGGTATAGTGCTTTTACGCGGTTGTAGTACACGCTTACTTCAGAGATTATAACGTGATGTTGATGGTACATTTTCTTGAATATTTGTTTCTACTGGTTGTGGATTTCTTACAATTTGAGTGCCTGATTGATTGTCGTATATTACAATGTCACTTGACTCTTCTCGATAATCTGTACGAACATCAGAGTCAAATGTACAGTTAATAAAATTTTTTATCATTGGAGGTACAATTTCGCCCGTTTCAGGTTTTCTTGTAAAACAAAATAATTTTTTTAAAAATCGACAACATCCAAAGAGATTACAACAGTTTCCGCAAATGAACAAAAATATTATTGCTACTATTACGCATAGAACTATAGTATACCATTGAGTATGAGTAACAATAAAAGGTTCTTTTAACCATCGAGTAATAATATCATCAAATTCGTTAATCTTTTTACTAGCGTATTTGAGATCATTTAAATCAATATTTGTTAACTTAACCGGCTTTAATATTATTGAGTCCAATTTCTTGACTTCTTCAGAAGTAACGCAACAATCACTTCCAACTATGCTGATTGAAGGAATATGATGACTAATGTTTCTGTTTGTTCGTTTCGTCGGTTCCAAGGAGTATACCATTGTATAACCTTTGCAGTTATCCCGGAGTTGTAGAATCCCAGATTGTTGCAGAACAACATCGTTCATGTAGTTTTCCTCGCCGTTGCAGATGATCGTTATGGTAGTAGGTTGTTGCAAAACATAGAGCCACTGATTATCCCCTATGTATTGCCAGGTCTCGATTTCAGCCTTGATAGTCCTTGTATCACAATCTTCAGGAATCCGGTTCACATGAGGAGACAGCAAGGATACTTCGCAGGTCCCATGGTCCGTAGTTTTGGAAGTGTGTACGTTTGCACATACGTACTTTTCATCCATGTACTCTTTACATTCTGACAATTCTGATCGAAAGGAGTATTGGGTCTTGGATTGGGATAAGAGCAAGTATGGTTGTTTAGGTTCAATGTATGAGAAGGTAGATGTATTTTGGTGTTGGATTGGAAGCGGAATTAATTCAAAGAGATCAAAAATAGCTCTTTTTACAAGGGGAAACTTTAAAGCAAATACAACAAGTCCGTCAGCAACTTTTGTTTTCAAACTAATTAATTTATAAATTATCTGCATATTTTTATAATTTGCTACTATGGGTAAATCAAAGTCGCCTTTGTAATTATTCAGTTCTTCACAAAGTATTTTAGGAGGTATTACGAATGGTGAGATTATATTATGGCTACTTAAATTAATTGCTTCAATATATTTACTGTAGTCTTCAGATATGCGTGTGCAGAGTGACAGCAAGAGTGTAATATGCTGAGTAATTATTGATTCAATAGACAATTGTGTCAGTATTCCATTAGTTTCCGTTGTAAATTTGTTAATTAATCTCAAATTATTATTTAGTGTACCTTCAGTTTCTCTTAAAGATTGCAGTGAATTATTAAAATTTTTTATAGTGGAGGAAATTATCTGAATTTGTGATTTTAAGAGAGTTTGGGTTTGTTTGTTATCATTTATCAACATTTTTATACTGTCAGTATAATACTGAGCATCATCTGCATCCGGAGTACCAATCAACCAGTTAAGGATATTCGAAACACCATTTATTAGACCTCGACGTTTACGTTTATTTGAAAGGCCTAATAGATTTTGCAAGATTTCACATTTCATATCAATGTTTTGCAATTCTCCATTAATAAGTTTTAGATTACGGTCGCAATGAAAGCTAACATGATTATGTTCAGTAGGATTCTTTAATGCTGCAGTACAGAGGTTTTGTGATTTTGTAAAATATAATTGCAGAATGTCTCTCTCTTTATTTAGGTGAGTGACATTGATATGTGTTAAAAGAGTTAATTCTGAATTGGATATTTTTGCAATCCCCTTTTTGTTGTAAAATATTCCACTTGAATGGAAAAGGGGTGTATTGTGTTACGTCCCTGCTTTGCGGAGCGCACGCGCGCAGCACGGCAGGGGAAAGTACAGTGAATATTTAAATTTTTAAATATAATTTTGTTTGGGTTCGGAGACACTCTAGTCCCATACGGGCCCCATTCACAGGATTACTTAAAGAAAGTGGTAACAAAATAAGAGCTTGAGATTAATTTTAACTGGAAAAGATATAATGTGTAATTGCCAATTCTCAATGATTACAACAAAGTTATTCAATGAATATAAACATATAAAAGAGAAAATTTATAAAATACGACATACGCGTACACACACACAATCGACCGAGTTGTTACAAAATTTTTATTATAAAGGAGTAACGGAAAAGTACTCACCAAATTTTATTTGGTCAATTTACTTTATAATTTTGCTTTTGGTATTTGGCTTTAACTGTGTTATTTCCTGTTGGGGGAAGAAGCACACACACACTGTTATTAGCACTACAGTTACGTATGATTATAATTATAATAATAAGAAAATTAAAATTGAA